>NC_056749.1:514829070-515081570 GCF_019279795.1 Protopterus annectens
TTATATCCTTTGGTTATAATGTCCGTATTCATTCATTTCTCAGCTTCTTTGACATAAATGCAAATTATCTGTTCTCATTCTGTTTTCTGCATTCCTTTCCTCTTTCTAAAGGGTCATCTAACAGATTATAGTATAAATTAATTTCTAGAACTTGTCACTTTTTTAAAGAAACACTCAATATGTTAGTCTCGGATTCTGGCAAAACAGGATAGTGCATCTAAATACAGCAAATGAGCCATTAATATTCATTTTGTGAATTGCAGTTTTTACACATTAGCTAATGTTTTGATATTTTACCTGTACCAGCTGTTTCCGTCTCTTTAATCATTTGTAATTAGCTAGTAAAGCCACATTAAATTACAAATACTTAATAGGTGTATATGCCCATGCAACATACCAATGTAATAAAGGTGATTTTCCTTGCTTTACCCTGATCTATCTTATTAATATTTCTGTGGTATGGACCACCACACCTCTAGCAGCCTGCACACATCTTTGCATTTCAGAGCATTTTCTGAAAATCAGCCTAAAAAGCACAAGATAAACAAACGCAAATATATTCAGAACAATAAACGCTATTAAAAGTTTACAAATAGTATTGCGATTAGCGAGAATTAAACTTTATAAGTGATTACAGTCAATGTATTCATAGTGTTTCCATAAATGCTGTGACATATTAAAATGTACAAAACCCAGAATTATATATTTGCTAAACTTCTCACAAACGTTTATCATATCTAGACACTGTACAATCTAGACATATTTTATTAGAAAGCATTTTTTAATCAGACATGGCCTTTCATATGACAGGAAGAAATAATTCTCTGAGTGCATATTTCTTGATATATTCACAGACATAGGAAAACATACATTTAATTGTATAATTTGCATTATAGTTAACACTGAATATCTCTCAAGATCTGCAAAATGCAGTACAATTATCAATGAGTTTTCTTCAGCAACATCTATGGTGCTACTTGACTGCATGCAAGCCACTTGGTTTTTTGAAGTATTAAATACATATGGAAATATTGTTTGCTTTCATATTTATTACCAAACAACTAACAGTGTGATATAAATGGACATAGGTTCATAGGTGTGTACTAGGCTAATGGCCCTGGGACCTTTACAAGCCTAGCCCATAGGATTACCCTGGCAACGTGCCACCCGACCTTACTTCCCAGTGCCTCTGTCGAGCAGAGCCATTGGAGTGATCCAGAGGTGAATTTTATTTCCCATCCACTCATCAAGATTTCTCCTGAAGAGGGTCAGCGATGTGCTCTGCTTGACATGTATGGGAAGTCTATTCCATAGCATGGACAGTCTCTGGGTTATGAACCTGTCCCTAGTATGTTCTGTTGATTGTGGTAATGAGGTTGAGGTCTCTGGAGTGTGTGGTGCGGAGGGACTGGGATTTCTTTAGATGTAACTTTTCTAACAGAGCTGGGTCAGACATGGTTTTGTAAGTCAAGCAGAGATCGCCTCTAAGTAGGCAATATGAGACAGAGAACAGTTGGAGTTTTTTGAGTCTGTCCATATAGGACAAGTGTTTAAGGCCTAGGATCCGTGTGTGAGGTACTTTTGCAGTTTCTCCTGTTGTTGCAGGTGTCTAGTGAGGTACATGCCAAATGGGGCATTGTACTCAATGATTGGCCTAATGAGAGAAGAGTAGCCGGAGACAATGACCTCTTTCTTCCTGGATGCAAAACCCTTAATAATGAGATGTGCCACATATACGGGATTATATGACTACAGTGGTGATGTGGTGATCAAAAGAGAGGTTGTTGTCAACCTGTGTTCCCAGATCTCCTATAACTCCTTTTGTGTTCAGTGGACTACCATCAATGTGGTAATTCATGGGAACTGGGTTTTTCCCAAAGGGGATGAAGAGACATTTTTTGGCATTGAGCTTAAGGCCATGGTTCTGACACCAGCCATTGGTCTCAGTGAGGCCATTCTGTAGGATGTCAACATCAACTGGGGAATTAATAATAGCTCCCAAATTGCAATCATCTGCAAACTTTGTCATCCAGAGTCCCTTCATGTTGGCCTGGACTTCAGTGAAGTAGACACCAAACAGGAGAGTACCCAGGACTGAACCCTGTGGGACTCCACTCGTGACTAGTTGGCAGTCTGATTTGGAGTCAGCTACTTTCACATTGTGGGTTCGATCTGTGAGCCAGTTTGACATTGATAGTGAATTTTCCTATCTCCCACCATTATATGTCATACCATACTCATTGATAGCATATAGATAGATCATACATTATTCTGATTATATTCTGGGAACCTTTCACTTCTGTCTCATCTTTTTCTCTCCACATCACAGTCATATACACTCCTAGTACCTACTTCACATTAATTAGAACAAAAATTCAGTTCCTTTATTATTTTCCAGTAAAGTTATGAAGCCAAAGGGGTTCCCCCAAAGTCATACTCACAACAGTAGGAAGGAAGGCAGTAGGGACATTGCTAAAGACCGTCATGCAAAGGATATGTTTATTAATCTTTATCCAAAGAATACATGATAAACACTTTGCAAATAATCCCTATATTTAAACTCAATTTCTCTGCCTATACACGTACATAAAACCTGCCTCTTCTTACTATGAGCAGGCTCCTTTGATTCCTGCTACTGGCAAGTCATATCTGTTGAGGTTCTGGGGTGCTAGGAAGAGCATTTCTCCTCCAAATTCTCATACACCACAATCAGGTCTAGTGGCCTTATTAGAATACATCTGTTTTATATTAGAAATCAGAATTAAAATATAATGCTTACTTAATATTTGCTATTACCCTAAACAGGTATTGTGCAAGAAAATTTCCATATACCTCTACAACTAGCAACAAAATCTTACTCTATTTGTAGTAATTGTTATACACTCACCATACTCTTGTTCAATTGTGCTGATCAAGCTAACCTCTTGATATGCAAAAGGCGTAACACATATAGTTTCTGTTAACACACTGGCCTTGGTCCACTTTGCTTCCCCTGCCCTCATTCTACCCACCCCAAATTATTTCTTTTATACCAATGTAAACAACTGTCATTACCTATTTCCCCAACAGTATGATATGGAACACAATTTCCAGTCACCATCTTCTATATCTAAATTGCTCTAAACTGACCTACTTTCTTTATGTTATCAATATTTGTTCATATTACTCTTAGCTACACTGCTGTTCAACTCCAAATGCTTCTGGTAGTGGTAAAAATGTTCCTACCTATATAGCACCATGCATCTGTACATCTACCCCCCAAGGTCTTCTAAAATTCTTCAATTATAATAAAAAGCTTAACATAAGTTATAAAACAGGAATAAAATACAATGCAACACAAATTCCAGCATCTATTCTTTTAATAACAGCAATCTATGTTATATAAAAGGCATCCTATCCGCAGCTGAAAAATATCTGGAATTCCCTCTAAACTTATATGAAGTACAGCTTTGCAATGCCTGTTCACACAAATAAAAAAAATAATATACATGTCTTCAAACCAGAAGAAGATTTTAACTTATCAGATAAAAGTGTATCCTTACTTAAACACAGCACACACCCAAAAACTTATAATGTTAAATAATAATAATGAAAATTTATACTAAATGGTACATTTTGTTAATAAAACAAATGTTATTTTATTTTTATTTATCCTTTGTTGACTGGGTAAGTCCATCTAGGCTAGTGACCTCTTTTCTATGGAGACCCAAGGTGGCTTTTATGGGGAATAGGTTGTGGATCGTTTATGTCTACCTGAGCTACCATCATCCCAAACAGATGAGACTTTGGTTTAATGTCTGATCTGAAGGATGATGGACTCAGCAGTTCAGCACAGCATATCTACACAGACAAACAAGGTCTGAATGGAGAGAGAAGTTAGCAAGCAAAGAGTAGTATTGCTAAAACTCAATTCATCTTCAAGTCTTGGTGAGCACCTTCATGGGGTGGACCCCGTTTTTCACAAAATCTCACCACTGATATATAGAGTGTATTTTATATAGCATATATCATGGACAGAAGTAGGTCAAAAATTAAAAAAGATAGCTCTGTGCACAAGACCCAGGATAAGTGTGTCCAGTCCTGGTAGATGCACTGGTGCCAGGACTGGAAAAAAACGACAGTGTAGAATCCTCAAAATATGTAAACATTCCTACAATGGGGCCAGGCCAGGCTCAGGGGGAGGATGCCCCCCACATGTTGTAGAAGGAAGTAGCAGTCTACAAAAACCACAAAAAAATGATAGGCCAAAGAAGAGCCATAGAGACAATAGCATGGACTATTGAAGATAAGAAAGAAATTATATATTGCTTCTATTATGCAAAAAGCCCAGAATTTCCAGATACAAGATATATGAAAAAATTAAGACAGAAATTAGAGGAAAGAAAAATACTTCCATAAGAAAAACAATGAGGACCCTCAAATAAAGCCCTCAAATAAAAATGTGTGTTCATTAATACAACAGATTTGTGAAAAACATTTTATAGACCAAGAAACTTTGACCTGTTTGGAAAAAGAAGCATCTGAGGAAGTGTAAAATGCAAACAAAATATAGAGATTTTTCAAAAAGCATAAAGAAGAAATAGAGATTTGATAAGGTGCAATATTTATACAAAGTCGAAAGCCAAATTAATCAATACAAAAAAGGCAGCCTCAAAGATATTTGAAGAGAAATATAGACAAAGGCATCCAGATATGGAAAATTTCACAATAAAAAAAATATCACAAAGAGGGAATGTAGAAAAGAAGATTAGTAAAGTGGAAGTTAAAAAAAATAGAAGCTAAAGTTATGGAATGCCTGTGAGGTCAAGGATTTGGTGGAGAAGGTCTAACACAGGTTACATCACAGCATGATGGAATGAGCCCCCAAAGTAAGGAGAAACAGGAAGATCAGGGGACATCTGAAGAAAAAATATGGACATGGGAAAGAAAAAGAGATTTAATATGGTATAATAATTATGCAAAAGAGAAAGCAAAACTAATCAATACAAAAAGAGCAGCACCAAAGATATTTGAAGAGAAATTCAGGTGAAGGAATCTGGACATGGAAAACTTTACAATACAAAAAATAAGAAGACAAAGAGGAAAAGAGGATTAGTAATGGAGAAGATAAAAAACAGAAACTGAGGTTATGGAGTACCTGTGAAGTGAAGGATTCTGTGTAGAAAATCTAACTCAGAAAACCAATGGAATAGGAAGCAACCAGTCAGTTGCCATATTAAGATATTCTGGAGCCTTCCACAGGAAACCAGCATAAATGCTCACTTGAAGCTGGACAACAAGGGAAGGAACAGGAAACTGTGGTAACTGGAGCAGTCAATGTTGAGGAGTGATAGGCCAGTGAGTCCCCATATGACAGAGCAACGGATGAATCAGGATGAAACTGAAAAGAATGTGCCACAGGAAAATGCTATAGAACTTTCTACAGAATGCCTGCAGAAAAGGGAGAACAAAATAAATGTGCCCGCAGTTTAGACGAAAATGAGCTAAGAGAAGAGTTGCTTGATTTATTAGATATAGACATATTAAGATCAATGAAAGAAATAGACTGAAGGTCAATAAAACCCAAAAAGCCAGAAGTTTGAAAAAACAAATGAACGCAGTAATTATGACTGTCCATAGAGATCCATGCAATCTAACAGAAGTAAACAAGATACATTACTGTGCAGCTAAATTAATAACAGATAAAATTCTACCACAGGAACACAGGGTAGTAAGGGAAAGGAAGGGGTGAAATTGAATACCATCATGGAAGTATCAAATAGAGAAAACTATAAAGCAGTTAAGATAAGAAGTGTCACTGCTATAGGAGTATAGAACAGGGAATAGATTAACGAAAATACTCAGAAAGAAAGATGTGATAAAGGCAATGTGCAATATTATAATGGATCAAGAGCTATCATGCACTATTGCAAATAATAAACTAAAAATATCAGCACAGGCAGAAAAACTTAGAAGATACACAGGCAAATATAAAGGAAAAGTACAAAATAAGCAATTTATTGATGACCCCAAAAGGTTTTATAGAGAATTGGGAAACAAGGTAAAAGGAATTGAAAGACCACCCCAAAAAAAGAAGAAATAGATACATTTTGGGGAAGTATTTATGAAGATCCTGGGGTGGCCACAGTGGTGCAGCAGTTAGCATTGCCACCTCACAGCAAGAGGTTCTCCGGTTCGATTCTCGACTGGGGTGCCTTCTGTGCAGAGTCTTCATGTCCTCCCCTGTGGTCAGGTGGGTTTCCTCCAGGTGCTCCAGTTTTCTCCCACATCCCAAAGATATGCTGTAGGTGGATTGGACACTATAAATTGGCCTCAGGCATGAGTGTGTGTGTGCCTTCCATGGAAGGTTGGGCGTTAGGCTGGCAACTTATCACTGTAACACTCCACTGCCAATCATGAGCTGACAGATGATCTTCTGTGGCGACCCCTAACCGGGAAAAGCCGAAAGATGAAGAAGATGATTTATGAAGATCCTGTGGAACATAACAATGATGCTAAATGGATAGAAGAAGTAAAAGAAAATAGAAGAAGTTCAAAGGTACAGGATATGAAATAGGATGAAGTAGCAACCAGGGAGATTGAAACAAAGTTAAGACATGCCTCTAACTGGAAAACACCAGGCCCAGATGCAGCATCTAACTTCTGGTTAAAAGTATTAACATCTTTGCATGAAGGTTTAGCCATGAGTAAGAACTATTGATATGCTCACCCAGAACAGACACCAACCTGCCTAACAACAGGAAAAACAATACTCCTACTTAAGAGTGAATCTGTAAGCTACCCTAAAAATTATAGGCCAATAACTTGCCTTCCAACTATGTGTAAAATATACACCGGATTTCATGCCAGCAAAGTTTATAGTCATTTAGAAGAAAACTCAGTTGTAGCAAAAGGGCAATAAAAGAAGGTCATATGGAACAAAGGATCATCTGTTGTTAAATAAAGTCATAGTGGAGAACTGTAAAAAGGGGAAGAATCTTAGTATGGCATGGATTGGCTACAAAAAAGCATGTGACTCCACATTCATAGATAAAAGAGTGCTTAAAAATGTATAAGATACATTCTGTACTACTTAACTACATTACAGTGACCATGAAACAGTGTCAGACCACTTTGCAATTAAGCCATGATAAAGGACAAATCATTATTCCAGGGATAAAAATCCAAAGAGGGATATGCCAGGCTGACTCCCCGTCACCTCTGCTATTCTGTCTTGCTCTTAACCTGTTAAGCTGTCTACTTAACAAATTAGGCAATGGCTATAATTTGGCTCCTAGAAAACAACAAAGTGTAAAACCTTCTCATTTTTTCTTTGTCAATTTTTTAAAACTGTATAGCTCATCAAATGAGGAACTGAAAGCACAACTGCAAGTAGTCAAAACTGTTTCAGATGATATAAGAATGTCATTTGGTCTTAAGTGTGCAAAAGCAACATTTAAAGCAGGAAAACTACAGCACGAAGAACACATCAGTTTAGGAAAATAATGCAATATGAAAGAACTTGAGCAAGAGGGTGTGTATAAATATTTGGGAACTGATGAAGGATCAACAATAAAGCATGAACAAATTCAAATAAAACTTAGTAAGGGATATTTTAGAAGACTTAAATCAATCCTGAAAACAGCATTCACATCTACGAACAAAATTCAAGCTATAAACCAATTTGCTCTTCCTGTCCTAACTTATAGTTTTGGAGTGACTGACTGGCCCCAAAATGTGTTGGATAGATTAGAGAGGAAAACAAGAAGGATGCTTCATATTCACCAAATGATTTATAAAAATCAGTGCATACAGAGTTTGGGTCCACTTTTAAATTTCGAAATTCCAAAACCTCGAACCTATAAATCCCGAAGCCCTGAAGTTTGAAGTTTTGGAATCTTGAAACTTGTCAATGGAGATCGCTGTACAGTACGGAATGGGAATTTTACCATATTTTCACTGTAGTGACATCTCAGAGTTGGTATATTTAAGTAGCAGGGGGTGAAGCCCCCGACATGAGAGGATGCAGGGGGGATTGCCCCCTGCAAAAATGTGATTTATGAAGTTTTACTAGTTTAGATGTTTTTTTCTTTTTATTTTGAGATTCCAAAACTTTGAACTTCTGGCCTTTTTGATTGAGAGGTTTGAGGTTTTGGAATTCCGAAATTTAAAAGTGGCCCCCCCAAGTTTATATATTCCCCATTGTGAAGGAGGCCTCCTTGAAATTGATTACATGTATGAGGAATGGAGAGAGAGGAAAATTCAAAAAAAAGATGAAAGATTAAATTGCTGTTGTGTTGACATACATATGTCAGAAGAAGGACTACTGAAAGGCATAATAATGTGGCAAGACTGTTACACTGGGGATTGTGTAAACATTATGGCACAGAAGTAGCTGAAAAACACTGGAAACATGAGCCACACAGCATCACAGAAAAAGATGAGGTCTACATCACATGGGATCACCCATTACCAACAGTTCAAAAATCATTTAAATCTCATACAAAAGCATCTAAAATCATATTTAGATATGTTACCAGTACATGTAACTCCATATGAATTGCAGGAGGAGTCATTAGTGGGCACATTATGGGTGCTGCAAAGAGCACTTCTGGCTGACATCAAAGACTGAAACAATTCTAATTTCATGAACTTTAATCGTACCTTGACTAAGGAATGGGGTCCATTCCCATCATGGTAATAGAAACCTAAAAGACTTGGAGAAATTAAAAACAGACAAACCAGTACTATACCATAATGTTTAGCAAAAGCCTGACTCACACAGCCTTTTACAGGAGAAAATGGATTTAAAATTTTAAAATCAAATCTCCATTAACATCTTTTAACAACAGATTTCTTTTATTGTAAGCTGTATCTTATACAGGATGTCAATTTTTTTTTTATTTCTGTCCTTTCCACCCACTGTCATGAAACACACAATTCAGCAAAATGTGTCTCACTGTTTCTTCTTTCTCTGCCTTTTACTTCCTAGTACTTTTCCAGTGTTAGATTTGCTACATTATTGTTATGTAATATATGTTTTCACATTTATCACTAATGTACTTCTGGTAGTTGTGCTCAGTTTTCAACAGAAGTTACGTAAATCTCATTAAGAGTTCATGATCACTCATTACTGTGCACTGTTTTATTTATTTTTATTTATTAAATGTGTAGAATAGCTGAGAGTACAGTCAGGACAAATTGCTTGTTTACAGCCAAACAAAAGGAAAATGAACGTTGAGAAAATCAAACCCTGGACTGGAGGGAGCAGTTTATCAATCCTCTGTGCTAACCACCAAGCACATAGTCTGAGTCATTTTAGTAAATTGCCAATGTCTACACACTCTTGATGAAGAATTATGCTGATTTTCTTGGATTAACACTTCAGAATATGAAACTAAAGAAATCATGTCATCACATCTACAGTTTTTTATTCACTGCAGAATTTCTAAACCAGTTCTAGCAACTGAAATTAATCTAAGCTCATATTATAAAGTGTTCCTCTAAGGACTTGTTATGTATACATCTATATCCTTTGCCTTAAAAGATAATACTTCCCAATTTGAATAGAATTCACTCTGCTCCATGTATAACTTTCACTTTTTTTCCATTTTACTAAGCTGATGCTCTTCATTTAGCCTCTTTTGTTTTAATTACATAAAAATCACCCTACACTGCATTCATCTACTCCTATGCAAATCACCCATCTAGCATCTTACAAGGAAATATGTATGAATGTATATGTTTATGTATTTGCTAACCAGGGTACACTTCTGAACCAATTGGAACAGTTTCATATTCAGACTGGAATTCCTGCCAGCCAGTCACTTTTACTCATTGCCAAAGCATCACTGCACAATCCACTACTGTTTGCTACCATTTTGGAAGAATTTTGAACCCCTGATCAGAAGTATACGGTCTCTACACATTAATTATTTTGGCTTTCTCACTCATAGTGAAGTGTAAATGGTCTTCAATGCATACATGCTTTGTCCCCATACTGGTATCTGTAATGCCCACCTCCCCCACCACTAACTGAAATTCCACCTCTCACAACCGAACCAAGCAGAGGAATGTGTCTGACAGTATACCTAAAATGTCTGTAGTTTTTGTAAATAACTCCTTAGTTCTCCATGAGAAGTGGTCAAGGGCTTGATGGGATTTATCTGTTCAATAAAATGAAAGTTAATATGTAAGTAAATAAATACATATTCAGAGTCTAGGAGTACTAATACAGTCAGACTGCAAAATCTAGTTCACAACTAATAAATACTGTTAAAGTTGAGTCTCTATTTGGATTTGTGACTGTAACCTATACTTGTCCTAATTGTCAGCATTTTAACTTAAGATTTGTATCGTAGTCTGGATGTAAAACTGCAAACAAATAATCAGGAAAATGAATAAAATTCTCTCACCAGCCTAATAGCTTACTCATTCTGATCCATTTGTGCCTATTAGGCTGCCATGTTATGCTTTATCATATGGTAGTAGAAATTGTTTATATCAGAAACTTCAGGACAGTAACAGGATACCTAATGCATTTGGTACAAGGTTGTCTGAGGAAAGCTGAATATAATTACACCAAGATGAATTAAAAAGTCCTTTGCATAATTGTCGGTGTAAAGAAATTATGCCAGTATTTACAGAGAGAAAAAAAATTGGTTATTAGCTATTTTCACATAAGGAAGCAGGTATCTATGATAACACGAAACAGGCTAAAACAACAGTTCCTGTTTTAGGGGGATATTCTTATAATACTGAATATAATGCAACAGAAAAAAATCATTACAAAGTATCTTAAATAAGATATTAAATGACTGCTTATCCAGCAATGGAAGATACCATGGATGGGTACTACACATTACTTGTCATCCACTATGAATATAGCTATACACAGGGAAATCAAAAATGAGCTAGTGTTGTTGCTGCAAGTATTGATTAAGTGTTAAGGTAATATAATGAGGTGATAACTATCATATATCCTGCCCTTACTCGAAGAAAGAAGCGGGTATCAATATATTGAGAAAATTTGTTGTGCATCTCCACAGGAATGGAAGACCTCACCACATACCATGCAATTCTTGGAAGGGGGTTGAGCGAAATCCAAAGTCACATCACAAGATGGATATCTGAGAAGACCTTCAGTCAAAGACATTTGGATAATCAGAACTGAATCCGCAATGGGGAAAATCTCCACTTACACACTTCCAAGGACAGTAGATCATACTCTTCCTTCCGCCTTGATTAATCAAAGTTATATTAGTTTTGATATGATACAATATCAGCTTCTTCTTCTATTCTTTCATGCATTATTTTCTGCATTTCATTTCAGTTTCTGATGGTTAATATTATGACCTTTTCATCCAGAATGGCAAACACTGTTCTCCTGAGCAGTCAAGGAGTCTCCCCTCCCCCAAAAGGCTAAATATTTAAGACGATGAGAGCAATTTTAATTAAGAAATTGTAAACATGCTACTGAAATAAGTATTAGAAAACATCACCATCAAGAAATAAGCAATTTTAAGTAATATTGCAATGATAAAGGACAATAAGGTAGCAAGTAAAAAGCACCACTTAAATTCAAATTTAACTGGAACGATATTACTCACAATACAAGAGACTTCTTAAAAGCAATTTATATTATACTCAAAAACACATCAGCAAAAACACCATCCAAAAACATACATTAACAAATTCCAGCTCTAATATACAGAAACATAAATTACTTGGCAGTGCATAACAACCGAATGTAGTTATGTCCAGATCAGATCACAAGTTTAGCAGCATGACTAAACTCAATTTGGCACTAGTGAAATACTTGGCAAAAAAGGATATAACCCACATTACCTAAATCACTAACGTATCTCATGCAAGTACATTTATCCAAGCTCTGCTGAGACAGCTTGCATTTCAAGTGACTTATGACATAACCGCTAAAATTATTTTGTTTTTGTATTGGCTCATTTGTCTGTTGATTTACCTCCATGTCCCATTTTGTGACCCTGGGCTGTGGCTGAAATGGGTAATTCTCAATCAGTCCACCATTCCAGTCAACAAAAACAAAAATAGAAATAAATTAATCATACTAAAGATATGCTAACTTTAGTTCAAATGCAATAATGCTAACCTAGATAATTGATCTGTGCATTTGAAAAGTAGCCTGAAATATGCATTAAGTCACTATAGGCCTATAGGTGGTTACTAGGCTATCAGTCCAAAAGCAGTTTTAAGCCTAGCCAAATTAACAAAATATTACTAATGTATTAATTCCCCCAAGGAATTTTACCAGATAAGATACATGCTTGTACACATCAAGCATTCAAAAACTATACCTGTCCCTTAGGACATAGGTGACAAACCAGAGGTAAATTTGTGATTTCTCAACCATTGGTCCAAGTTATATTTGGGATGAGCTTTGCTTCAGGTGTTTGGGAAGCCTATTTCAGAGAAGAGTGGATCTTTGAGATGCACACCTGCCCTTCTAACGTCTCCTGTTAAGGTCATAAATTAGGTTTAAGTCCTTAGAATTGATATTTCCGATGCTAATTGTTTTGTGGATATGAACAAATCCATCAGTGTGTGATCAGAAGTTGCCTTGTATGTTAGCCATAGATTGATGTGAAACAGTCTGTTGTAGAATGAGTACATTGATAGGGCTTTGAGGTGGTCCACACAGGACTTATTGTTTTCTTCCTGTATTTTTTGTGAGGAACCTCTACAGTCTCTCAAGCTGTTTCAAGTGCCTGGTCAGGTACATGCCAAATGGTGCACTGTATTCAAAGACTGGTAAGATGAGAGCAGCATACAGTGAAACAATTGGACCAGGATGCCAAGCCCTAGCTTATAAATTGTGCAACATAGAATGATTTTTTTTTTTCAATACAGTAGATACATGATGGTCAAAGGTCAGGTTACTGTCAACGCGTTCATAGATTCATAGGTGTTTACTAGGCTAACAACCACAGTGGCCTTTTTAAGCCTAGCCATGCATCCCAAATCTCTGACAAGTTCCAATACCCTTGATAAGTGTAAGCATGGGCCTGAGAGAGTAATCATTTATAGGTTACCTGTTTCCATTAGAGGCATAGTGCTCTCAGATCCCTGAACTGTGGATCTACTTTTATTAGTGCATCATCAATTTAGTGACTTCCACAGATGACCGTCTTTCCAAAAGGTACTATTATACATTTATTTACACGGACTTTTAGGTAATGGTTCTGGCACCACTTGTTTGTCTGTGTTAGGCCCTCTTGAAGGGTATCTTTGCCTTTATGAGATTCAGTAACCATGCCAAGTTAGAAGTCATCTACAAACTTGGTCAGCCAGAGGCCCTTGATGTTTGCCTTGACATCACAGACGTAGATGCCAAAAAGGAGAGATCCCAGCAACAATCACTATGGGACTCCGCTAGTGACTAGTCTCTTTTTGGAGGTGGATTTTCATATCCTAACTTTTTGTGTCTTATCAAGTGAGCCAGCTGACTATCCATGTGGTGACATGGGTCTATGTCAAATGTTCGAACTTCCAAAATGTCGAATACCATATGGTGGAGACCATATGTTCGATATTTGGAAATTCAAATATCTAATAAAAAAAAAAAAAAAGAAAAAGAAAAACATACACTAACAGTGCAAGCAGTGGGGAAGCCCCCATGCACCCCCCACACTCCCTACTTAAATATACCAACTCCGAGACTGCACTTCAGTGCAGAAAAGGGAAATTCCCCCATTCTGCACCGTACGGCGCAGTTAAAAGTCAACCTTTGAACACTTGAAATGTCGAACATATGGTCTTGACCATATAACGTTCGACATTTTAAGCGTTCGAATAATTGACATATACCCAGTGACACATGGATTTATGCATATTTTGTAAGTTTATCTACAATGCCTGAGTGAAGTACTGTGTCAAACACCTTGGCCAAGTTGAGGTAGGCAGTGTGCACCGTTTTGTCCTTGTCCATTGTTTTAGTGGATTTTTTAAAGAAGTGTATCAGGTTAAGAAGGCATGACCTGCCTTTAACAAAAGTGAACTGGGTAGGGTCCAGTGTCTGTAGGTTTCCTGTGTCATTGTTTATCAAATCCATAATTCTTTCTATGGCCTTGCATAACAGACTAGTCATACTTACAGGTCTGTGGTTCCCAGATCCATGGAAGGTCCTACTGTCTGTAGAGGGATACATTTCTCCATTAGTTTGGCACAAAGCCTGTCTGGAGGCTATGGTTAAACAGAGCTTCTAGTGGGCCTAATAGGTCATGGTCCATGCTATTCAAGAAGCATCCTGGGATATTATCAGGGCCAATAGAAACAGTGTTTTGGCCCATAGATAGTACAATGAGAATATGGTGCCTAGTGGTGGCTGGTGGAGAAATAAAACCATTATCTCTGAAACTCATGTTTATGCTGTTTTAGTACCTATGTCTCATAACTCCACTGTCTGAAGTTCAGTCCTTACTTTTAGTCACAGCAAGTGTGGAGTTTACATGCTTCCTCCCCACATCTTTATTGTTTTTCTCTTAGTAATCGGACTTCCTTCCACCTCCCCAAAACATGGAGACCAAATGACATCTTTAGCATGTCTGTACATATTGCATTTCCCTTTGCTTGTCAGGCTGAGTCATGGCTGAAAACTGGACCAGTTCCCTTAGTTGGTTAGCAAATATAAGCTTCATATAAAAACTAAACACTTCAGTGGCATACCTGCTTTTGTTGCTGGAAGATCAGAAACTTGTGGGGGTCTATTCCTTCTCCAGATATCTGGATTTATTAACCAACACCGATACTTCACTGCAGCAAATGTGGGCGGGAGGGGGGGGGTCTGCACTCCTGAGTGTGATGTTCTTATGAGAAATTAAACTGAGATCCCATTAGCCTGAGTTTGTAGAAGCAAAGAGTATGGGGAAAGCTGCCTGGTTCCCTTGTCATATTTCCCTTGATCAATGTGAAAGAAACCTTGGGTCTCCCATGAAAAGAGGCTGTTGTCCTAGTGGAGCTAACCCAGTCATCAAAGCATGCATGCATAAATAAATAAATAAAACAATGTGTAGAAGAGAAGGAATTAAGCCCGCCTGCTAGTTAATGCACATGCAGAATGGTTATGCAGTAATGGCTGCTTGTGGTAATACAGCAACAGACAGAATGAGTGAAAGACATGACAAACAGCAGTGTTGGTCCTTAATGCCCTATTGTGAGTGCACACATGGGCAAACACACAAAAAGGAATAATCCTGCATTAGAACAGAGCATGCAGTGTAAGCATCTCATACTGTACAGTAGATCAACATTATCAGTATTCATTTTGACCCATCTGCTAGTAGAAATGTAAAAATGTTTCCTAATAAAAAATAAAATGAGTAGGGAATGCAGATTGATGGTGTATGTAATGATCAGGTGGTATAAAGAAGGCATATCAAGACGTACTAAGCATGCACACAGTGAACTAAAGTTCTGGCATGAAAGATAATCTTATGGCTTACTAGCAAATGTAAAATGAGGAAAAAGTCAAAGAGGTCAAAAGCTTTAATTCATGCAGTAAAATAACACTACAACTGACTGAGCTGCTATGCTTCCCAACTTAATGAAAGTGATACAGATACAGCGGTCATTGAAATGCTATGCTAGAAACGGTTTGTGAGTTTGCATATATTATGTTAACATGTCAAGGACAATGTTCCAGAAACTTTCTGTTTTATATCACAACAAGCTAATGCATTAATGAGTCTGTCAAATTCCTCTTTAGATACAATTTTGTTTTCTCATATGATAATCTAAGGATAAAGATAAGTAGAAAAGAAATAGCTGTGATTTGACCAGAAGGCTCAGCAGGTTTAGTGAAGGGCACGGTCACAGATATATCTGTGAGGACTGTACATTGACTGGACAATATGAAAAGTAAAGGCAGGTAAATAACCTTAAGGAAAGTAAGCTTAATTCAGCCCAGCACCCTTCATTTTCTGCAGTCAATCGCCATCATTCACAGTATAATGCAGTAACATAACTGGCCTGGCAATTTTGTTTTTCCTGGTGAAAACCTGCTACAAGGCAGACTGCACAGATATTTTGCTAAAAATGTAACACATGGCTTATACTGTGTAAATATCTTCAATAACAAAGTGAGAATTTTTCTAGGTGCCTTTATTAACCAAACAAAATGTACTTTGCTTTAACTAATGCTCTTTTTTAAAACATTTATACTTTTGATGGCCTTGGCCTAGCTTGTAATATACTGCAGTACTGACCGCATCATAGTGCCATAATATATTCTATGAATCTTGCACTTAATGCAGCAACATTTTCACTGACTTTCATGTCTGATGACACTTCTGCCATCTGTAGCAACACAATTTAGAAATTCAATTTACTTGAACTAGGCCACCTACGCAAACTAGAGTGACCTGGCAAGAGTACTCATAATAAATCCTGATGGCCTTGAGATACATTATTAGCAAAAAATGTCTTGACAGCTTTGCGTTATATTATTAACACTAAATGCCAAGTAATATACAGTATTGTCAAAACCTTTTTTACCTTCAGTATACTGATATGAAACTATCTAACACTTAACCTACAATACAAACTGTGAAAAAGAACTTGATGGGAGGTGATGCTGGTAAGAAAGAAACTAAAAGGGTACACATGAGCAGTAAAGAACAATTTGTTGGGAGGTCTTTATAGCCAATGAGTGAGAACAAAAAGAAAACTATTTATAATGTGCAAAATAGTTGCAAAAGTGGCAAATGCAATCCTCACATGAAAGGGGTAGAACGTATGATATTTCAGATATTTTAAGGCGATCATAAGAACATCAGTATAGTGAGTAATCTTTTGTAGTCTACTTACAGAAATGCCAGTGGCCCATCTATTAAAATATCATTGCAAAAATGTGATACTCCCTCAATTTGCCACCAGTCATTTACTACTGGTTTTCTCAGAGCTGTTAGGATACCTGGCATGTGCTCACAAACACAAAGTTAGGGACCCCCACAAAAGAACAGCTTCACGAATCTAAAACTATAGTAAAGCAAGCTCGTTTCTGCAGTTGCCAACACAGTAAGCTACTAAATACATATATTTATGAAGCTTCAATATAATTTATTAAATAAATGCTTGCACTGCATTCATGTCTTGTTGGTAACTGCCAGTCACAATCCCTGGCAGCTTGTGCTCAGACTAGTTACCCCCTTTGCCCCACTGGTTTTAATATGCTCAATCACTTTGTGGAAGAATAAAGATGAATGGTAATGCCAGACCCAGGGTGTAGATGCACGAAGCCCCAGCTGCACCCCAGATAAACTGTGCCCAATAGGTGGTGCTGGAACAACAGATGGGGGATGGGAGTTAGCAGCACACACTGGCTCATCCATCCTGTGGGGGAGGCAGCCCGCTTGCTGCAATAGCAGCATTAAGAGTGAGGCGAGCTCCATAGCTCCATTTTGCAAGTGATGTGCATCTTGGTTGGGAAGTTGTTTATGTGTGGAAGTGGGCATGTACCTCTTGACGGCAGCCATAGCAGCATCCTGAATGCTGATGCAGGGTGGTGGATTTAGGCATGCTCCCCAGCAGCAGTATGATCCTGCAAAAGTGTCCTCTGTCTCCACACTGGGGGAGGCTGCACCAGTGTACTCCATCTTCACACTGGGAGAGGCTAAGATGAATCCAGCAGACCTACTGAATAAGAGCAACTATTAACAGCAAGAACAGAAATAATGGTTATGGTATCCTGTGATAAATATCCCAGGTGGTATTGTACAGGTAGGTCTTGAATCTGCAAACACATTATAGATTTCACAGAGTTTACAAGGCAAAGTCTGTCCATGGACAATAATCACTCTGCCAAAGGCCAGTCTCATAAGGTACCTTTCCTGCCTCCTAAAGGAAAAAAGGCAAGTCAGGCCTGGGATATGGGTGCTAATCCAGTTACTTAGGTTAACCTTAAAGAAAATGAGGTATCATTCTGTTTTTATGTAATAAAAGATCATTCCAGAAATGGGGGAGGCACCAAGTAATAAATCTGTCTTTCAAATGTACCTTATGCATTTGCTCCTGGAAATTCAAGGCTTTTGTTCAAATGTTTGTGAAGCCATTTGTTTTGTGGTGGTGTAGGAGATTATGGAGGAGTGGAATGGGTCCTTAACAGCATGAAATCTTAGACATGAATTGCCCACAAGAGTCTATAAATGACAAAATATAGCATTAGAGTTGAGGGTGTTTATTCCAGTGGTTATTAGAGTTAACTGTTACTGATACACAGTAAAAGGGGCATTATATTTTATTACTGGTTTAAGCAAGGCAAAAAAGATTTATTAACTTCTTTAGATCTGAATGAAATATATTTACTTATTAAATTGGATAGAAAGGAATTTCTGATGTCTGTTGCTATGAGGTGGTCAAAAATTAGGGAGTTGCCCATGAAGGTGCAAAGATCTCCAACAACTGTATCAGTCTGGAGTGGGTTGTTTTTGATATTGTAAGTTGCTGGTGAGATTTGTTTACCAAAGGTGACCGTATTGCACCTCCTTTCATTTAATATAAGCCCATGCCATTGATTTATATGGTTTAAACCTTGCTCTAGTAACACAGTAACGAATACAAATCAAATTACTTGCAGTCCCTTGCAAATTTAGTTAGCCATGTGTATGGTTTAGACATACAATAAGTAAAAACTAAATGTATTTTGGGTCCCAGTATTGTACCCTGAGGAATGATACTATAACTATGTGATTAATATCAACCAGTTTGCTATCTATCTTAAAACATAGGGTTCTTCATTTAGGCCTTTAAACTTATTTACACTTCTAGCATGGGCAGGGAAAGAGTTTAAATCGAGGCATGTTGTGCAAACTGCATAACCATTATTTATAGCTTTAGTAACTTTCTAGTTTACTAAATTAAGTATTTGCTATTTCTGTTTAGCAAACCCATATTGTTGTGGGTCAAGAGCAATGTCTCATGTATACTGACAACCACTTACTCCTAAAACAAACAACCTATATGAGAGATGTAATTACACTATGAAATTGGAATCAATTCTCTCAAGTAACAACAAACTGGACATCAAACAGGTGGTCAGCACACACACTTCACTTCTCACACAAAATGAGGTCATGGCACAAACCCGCACACCGAGCCAACAGATATTGCTAATATACTGGCCGACAGATTCAGTGCCAGCTTTACCCCTCTCAAGCCACCATCCACAATACCAGTAGATTGCCAGGCACCCAGTATTACTGCTGCACAGGTTAAAACAGCACTGTCCAAGGCCAAGAATACAGCTTCTATGGGACCTGACAATATCCCTGGCTATATTCTACATGAACTACAGGATGAATTGGCACCTCACCTATGTGCCCTATTCAATCACAGCCTCACCTCAGGCTTTGTCCCTACCAAATGGCACACTGCTACAGTCATCCCTCTCCACAAAGGAGGAGTGACTGCAGACCCTGGGAACTATCGCCCCATTAGCCTGATGAGTCTGATATGCAAAGCTATGGAATGCATCATCATGGACCTAATAAACAAGGATATAGTGAATTTCCAAACTCTGGATCCCACACAGTTTAGTTTTGTGAAGAGTAGATCATGCCTGTTCAACTTGGTCAACTTCTTTGAGTCAGTCACCAGAGCTGTGGATGAAGGCAAGGTAGTTCATACAGCCTACCTTGATCTGGCCAAGGCCTTCGATACCATTCCCCACTCAGGAATCATAGAAAAATTCACTAAGCTAGGAATCAACCCCTGTATCACTAGGTTGGATGTAAACTGGCTCACAGGTAGAACCCACAGTGTGAAAGTAGCTGACTCCAAGTCAGACTGCCGACCAGTCACAAGTGGAGTCCCACAGGGTTCGGTCCTGGGTCCTCTCCTGTTTGGTATCTACATCTCTGAAGTCCAGGCCAACACAAAAGGACTCTGGCTGAGAAAGTTCACAGACGATTGCAAGTTGGGAGCTATTATTAACTCCCTGAGTGATGTTGACATCCTACAGAAAGGCCTCACTGAGACCAACGGCTGGTGTCAGAACCATGGCCTTAAGCTCAATGCCAAAACATGTGGCATCATACTCTTTGGGAAAAACTCAGTTCCCATGAATTGCAACATCGATGGTAGTCCACTGAACACAGAAGGCATTATAAGAGATCTGGGAACACTGGTTGAGAGCAACCTCTATTTTGACCACCACATTTCCACTGTGGTCAGAAAGTTCTTCTGTGTGGCACATCTCATTACTAAGGGTTTTGCATCAAGGAAGAACGAAGTCATTGTCTCCCTCTACTCTTCCCTCATTAGGCCAATCATTGAGTACAATGCCCCATTTGGCATGTACCTCACTAAACACCTGCAACAACTGAAGAGGCCACAAAAGTACCTCAAAAAGAGGATCCTAGGCCTTAAACATCTGTCCTATATGGACAGACTAAAAGAAACTCCAACTATTCTCTGTCTCATATCAACTACTTAGAAGCAATCTCTGCTTGACTTAAAAAGCCATGTCTGACCCAGTTCTGTTAGAAATGGTACATCTAAAGAAATCCCAACCCCTCCACACCACACTCTCCAGAGACCTCAACCTCATTACCACAATCAACAGAACATGCTGGAGGGACAGGTTCATAACCCACAGAATGCCCATGCTATGGAATAGACTTCCCATACATGTCAAGCAGAGCACCTCACTGGCCCTCTTCAAGAGAAATCTTGATGAGTGGATGGGAAATAGAAAATTCACTCCAGGGATCACTCCAGTGGCTTTACTCGACAGAGGCATTGGGAACTAACGGGTGGCACAATGCCAGGTTAAGCCTATGGGCTTGGCTTGTAAAGGCCCCAGGGTCATTAGCCTAGTACACACCTATGAACCTATGAATTTATATGTATAGGTACTCGCTATAAGCCTACCAAAAGATCACAGACCTCCCAAATGTAAACCACTTGCACAAACTGCTATGCAAACATAAACCACTACACATAATAATACATACACCTGTGTCACAGCAAATAAGCCTCTAAGGCAAAACACCTCAAAAACGAATATCTTAATCATAGGTTACTCTATAGTGAGACACACAGATGTCTCCTTTACCAGGCTTGACAAGGAGAAGGACACTGTCAGCTGTCTGTCAGGTGCCATGATATGTCAACTCACACATGCACTCAAGTCACACAACAATAAGTACTGTTATGACTATGTCATAGTCCATGTTGGGGTGAATGACTTGAGATATACCTCTCTGGACTATATGGAGAGAGGCATGACTGAACTCTCAGATTATGTGTCCCAGGCAGGTATGACTCTAGCTCTAAGTAGCATTTTACCTTCACCAAGATGATAGCACAATATAAACAAAAAATGATTGACATCAACAATTGGCTTAGCTTGTGGTATCAGTACAGGGGGATCCAGTATCTGTCAGCCTGAGAAGACATGGTTGACAGGCCATACTGCTTTGCCACAGATGGTCTGCACCCATCTCCTCTAGGCTTTTGGATACTGGCAAAGGCACTTGCCTCCCTTATAGTGCCTTTTTAGGTAATGTCAAATCAACAAAAATTCTGATGTAACAAAAACCACTTGAGACAAACTCAAGGTTTTGCTGCTTAATGCTAGGAGTTTAAATATGAAACTGCACTCCCTGGAAGCACTCCTCACCTTGGAAGATGCTGACATCTGTGCAGTCACTCAGACATGTTTCAAGGCCACAGAGAGCACCCCGGCAGTGCAAGGCTACAATGCCTTCCACACATTCATACCTCACAATGAGTGTGAAAGAGCCAGAGGTGGACGTGTATCCATCTTCATTAAAGTCCAGTACACCTCGAGACTGGTCAAACAGTACAAATCTCTAGAACTACTCCATATCCAATTAACTATAGGCAAAATACCATACCACATCTTTGCTAGCTATAAGTCCCCCACCATCAACCAAGAAAAGCACACTATCTACCTAGACTTACTGGTGTCACTTGCCATATAGTCCAACACCTTAATCATGGGAGATTTCAACTATCCCTCCATTGACTGGGTGACATACATGAACATGCTCGCCCAGAGGTTCCTAAACTTTGTATGTACAAATGCTCTGGAACAGAGAGTCTGCACCTCCACAAGAGGCTCAAATATCCTAGAGATAGTACTCTCCAACAAGGGGGGGGGGGGTCACTGCACTCCCCCCATGTGATGCCCTCCCTGCTAAAGTCAGACCATAAATCATTCTCATTCAAAGTAACTATTGAACTAGTTACCATCACAGGAGCAAAAACCTAAAAAAAAAACTTTTTCAAAGCAAAATACAGCCTACTAAACAATGGCATAAAAAGTTTTATACCTCCCACAATCACAGACATTACATAAATGGCCTGTATAAACACTTAAGCAAGTGTATGGACATGGCTGTTTTTGAATGGATTAAAACCAGGTCTTCTCAAAAAAATAAGCCAGCCTGGTGGATCTCAGTATAAACAGGTTATATAACAAAAGAAGGAAACTGATGTCTAAGCACAAGAAGGAACTGACTCAGCAGAGGAAGAATTCCCTACACAGCGTGAACAAGCAAATCTGATATCTTGTAAGGTCCTCTAAAGCTAATTACAAAGCCAAAATAGCATCCCTATCTAAAGATAATCATAAGGTATTCTTTAACTATGTCTGGAATCTAAAAGGGAATGCCCAGCTATGTGCCATACTAGTAGTTTACGGTGCCACTCATACTTTATCAAAGGAAATTGTCAACATGCTAGCTGATAGATTTTGCATAAACTTCCCCCCTCTGTCCGCACCAGCCATACGCCAAAGCATACCTGACACCAGTTCTTTGCCTAGTATCTCTAGAGATCAGGTCATATCTGCACTCTCCAAGGCCAAAAACATGGCCTCAGTGAGGCTAGATAACATCCCAGGTTGCTTATTAAGCAATCTAAAACAGGACCTGGTGAACCCACTTGGCATTATCTTTAACCATAGCCTGAGAATTGACTTTGTTCCAATACAGTGGAGAACAGCAACTCTTTCAACTTCTGGTTTAAAAGCCCATGTTTTCACTTCTTTCACACCTTTCCTGTAACTAGTCTAGTCCAGATACAGATTTGCTGCATCCAGAACTGTTTGTAAGCTTCTGAGCTCCCCATGCCTTTCTGTGTTGGAGGGTAACCTGCTAGCTTATCTGTGGGAGTGGTAAGCACTAAGTAACCTATCTACCACATAAGGAGTGGTTTCTGGCTCAGAAATTGTAGTTATTGGCCGTTTGGGCAATTTTTCCATCTCTCTCAACTTTCTGATTTAAAAGCCCGCATTTGCACTTGTTTCTTTTCTGTAACTTGTCTAGTCCAGATACAGATTCTTAGTTTTAGCACTTGAATTTGCTTAATCATGCTCAGCACTTGTTCAGAACTTGTTGTAAGCACTAAATAAGCTACAAATTACTACAGCACTCAACCTTCCTCATCACCTAGGGGAAAACAGTTTTTGTACAACTTTCCTCACTTGCTTAGAGAAAAGTAGCTACTGTACTCACTTTCCTCATTTATCTAGAGGAAAAAAGTTTTTTTCAGGCATGTCCAAGGGTCAGCTCCCAGTGTTCTCTCCTGTCTATATGATGAATCTGGGCATCTTGGGGCAATGTAGCAATTACCTCATGTACACAGACAACCTTCTTCTCCTACTACCCAACACTACAACCTGTGAGAGATGCATTTATCTAGCTAAACTGGAGGTAACGCTCTCTCCAACCAAGACTGAACTTGACAGTCAAGAGGAGAAGGTAAACACTTGCACCACACCACACTCATCACGTAGTCTCACTAAATCTACACCACCAAAATCCACGCATAGAAACACAAAAACATTTGTGGAGGCTCTCAATAATAATCTGTTCAGGCTAGAGAGACCTCCAAAGCTGAAACGCAAGCAAACTCTAACCCCCCACCACAACCCAAATGACACATAGCCCACAGACCCAGTGTGCCACTCAACAACAGCTCATAAGGCAAAACAACGTACCCAACACACTAGTCATAGGTGACTCTATAGTCAGGCATACTGATGTCCCACAAACCAGGCTAAATAAGGAGAAGGTTACTGTCAGTTGTCGGGTGCCAGGATCCGCCACATAACCCACTCACTCAGGTCACTCCACAACAAGAACAGATATGACTTTGTCATTGTCCATGTTGGTGTGAATGACCTGAGATGTACCTCCCTGGACTACATGAAGAGAGACATGGAAGAGCACTCCAATCTTGTAGCCTAGGCAGGTATGACCCTAGCCCTGAGTAGCATTCTGGCATCGCCCAGAATGATACTGCAGTACAAGGACAAAATGATTGACTTCAACAATTAGCTAAGCTTTTGGTGTCATTCTAAGGGGATCTAGTATCAGTCTGCCTGGGACGACGTGGTCGACAGACCATGAGGCTTTGCCAGAGATGGCCTGCACCTGTCGCTCCTGGGATTCCGGATACTGGCTAAGGCTCTTGCTGACCCTATAGTGTCTTTTTTAGGCAAGGTTCAAATGACAAATTCACCACTGTTACAGGAATAGGCAAGCAAAAACTGAGGGTAATACTACTCAATGCTAAAAGTCTAAGTCTCAAAATGCACTCACTCGAGGCACTCCTTAAAATGGAGAACATTGATATCTGTGCAGTGACTGAGACCTGGTTCAAGACTCAAGAGAGCACCCCTGCACTACCAGGCTAGAACCCAAACCACACTTTTTGGCCATGTAACCTGGATCAGAACACCAAAGGTGGAGGTGTGTCCATATTCATTAAGGATATCCACACCTCCAGGCTAGCTGCTCAGCATAATGCATCCGAGGTTATCCAAGTGCAACTAACTCTGGGCAAAGCTGCAATCCAAATTGTAGCTTGCTACATATCCCCCACCATGCCCCAGGATTCCCACTCCTCTTTTCTTGATATACTGGAAAATATTAGGGTTCAACCAAACACCCTAATAATGGGTGATATCAACTACCCCACCATTAAATGGGAAAACTACTCGTGTACCAACTCCTTCCCTCAACGCTTTCTAGAATTCTTAAATTCCAATGCCCTGGATCACCTTATCCACACCCCCACCAGGGGCAACAGTATCCTAGACCTAGTCATTACAAACATGAGTGACTGGTATTCCATATCTGAAGTCAACTCCTTGTTGGTCCCATCTGACCATAAGCTAATCACCCTAGATATCCACATCCTGCCCCCACCCATTAAGGAAACCGTGGTAAAAAATGTCTCCAAAGCCAACTTTCATGCTTCTTAAGACACCCATGCAGATGGACAATACAGTTACAACTGCAGAATCCTACACAAATGCACTCCATAAGCACTTACACGAGTGCATGGATCGTGCTATCCCAAACAGAGCCAAGATGCTATCCTCCAAATAAAGGAAGCCAATCTGGTGGTCCCCTGCCATAAACAAACTGTATAACAGAAGGAAGAAACTGTTGCAAAAGAGAGTAAACTCCCAGGAGTGGAGGAGCTCCCGGGTCAGCATCAGTAAGACGCTGAGATCCCTTATAAGATTCTCCAAAGCTAGCTATGAAAACAAAATCGCCACTGATTCTAAGGACAACCACAAGGCATTCTATAGCTAAGTCAAGAATCTCATTGGCAACACCCAAATCTGCTCTGAGTTACAGCACAATGGCACGAAAATTACAGAACCAACTGATATTGTCAACATCATGACAGATAGGTTCAGTGCTAACTTTACTCCCCTCTCACCCCCTAAAGGGCCCATATCTATACAGGAAGAATGCAGAGTCCCTGTAATCACAACTATGCAGGTAAAACCTGCACTCTCTAAAGCCAAAAACACAGCATCCATGGGACTGGACAACATCCCAGGTTGCGTTTTACACGAACTTCAGAATGAACTGGCTCCCCACCTAAGCACCATGTTCAATTATAGCCTCACATCATGCTTTGTGCCCACTGAATGGTGCACAGCAACAGTTATCCTACTCCACAAAAGGGGAGCCACCACTGATCCCAGGAACTATTGCCTATTAGCCTGACGAGCCTGGTCTGCAAGGCCATGGAATGTATCATCATGGAACTCATAAACAAAGACATTGGTAACCTTCAAACTCTGGACCCCACCCAGTTCTGGTTTGTGAAAGGCAGATTATGCCTCCTGAACCTGATCGACTTTTTCGAGGCAATCACCAAAGCCACAGACGAGGGTCAGGTGGTTCACACAACTTATCTTGACCTTGCCAAGGCTTTCGACACCATCCCCCATTCTGGAATTATAGCTAAACTCACTAAACTAGGTATAAGTCCCTACATCACATTATGGGTTGACAACTGGCTCACTGACAGAACCCATACTGTAAAAGTTGCAGACTCCAAATCTGACTTCAAACCATTTAGTCCTGGGACCTCTCCTGTTTGGTATCTACTTCTCTGAAGTACAGGCTAACACAGAAGGCCTCTGGCTAAAGAAGTTTGCAGATGACTGCAAACTAGGTGCCATAGTCGATTCCCCAAATGATGTGGACATCCTACAGAAGGGCTTCACTGAGACAGATGCCTGGTGTCAGAGCCATGGCCTCAAGCTCAATGCCAAAAAGTGCATTGTCATCCCCTTTGTTAAAAACTCTGTACCCATAAACTACCACATAGGCAGCAGTCTACTTAACACCAAATGTGTGATAAGAGACCTTGGGACCCAGGTGAACAGTAGTCTCTCCTTTGATAGAGGTCATTGTTCCCCTCTACTCGACACTCATTAGACCCATTATAGAGTACAATGCCCCTTTTTCAATGTACCTCACAAGACATCTGCAGCAGCTGGAAAGGCCACAGAAGTACCTCACAAAGAGGATTACTGGCCCCAAACAGATGCCCTACACTGACCGTCTCAAAAAACTCCAGCTTTACTCCTTAGCATATAGCTTACTCCGAGGTGATCTTTGCCTAAGATATAAAGCTATGTCAAACCCAGAGCTGTTGGACATGCTACACCTAAAGAAATCCCAATCCCACCGAGCTACACGCTCTAGGGACCTAAACCTTGTCATTACAATAAACAGGACATGCTGGAGGGATAAAGTCCTGTCCAAGAGACTTCTCATACTTTGGAACAAGCTACCCATCTATGTCAAGCAAAGTTCCTCATTAGCACTCAAAGAAAAATCTTGATGAGTGGATGGGAAATAGGAAATACACCCCGGAGATCACTTCTGTGGCTGTGCTTGACAGTGGCGCAGGAAAATAACTTTCTTGGGTGGCGTAGGCTTTGTTGGCTAGGTTTACTTAGGCCCTTGGGTCAATAGCCTAGTACCTACCTATGAACATATAATCCCCTTGCACAACAGGGAGCCATCAACCAACCCTGGTAACTATAGACCCATAAGCCTAACCAGCCTCATCTGCCAGGCTATGGAAAGAATCTTCATGGAACTTAACAAGGATATAGGCGACCTTCAAACTCTAGCC
The DNA here is from genome assembly GCF_019279795.1 of Protopterus annectens. NCBI lineage: Eukaryota > Metazoa > Chordata > Ceratodontiformes > Protopteridae > Protopterus > Protopterus annectens. The sequence continues at coordinate 514,856,503 of NC_056749.1, forward strand.
CCAACTCGGTCTGGTTTTGTTAAGTATAGATCATGCTTATTAAACCTAGTAGACTACTTCAAGATAGTCACCAAAGCCCTGGATGAAGGTAAGACAGTTCAAAATGGCTATCTTGACCTAGCCAAGGCTTTTGACACCATCCCCCACTCAGGTGGGTATTAACCCTTATGTCACTAGATGGGTAGCTGATTGGCTCACCAACAGAGCACATACTGTCAAAGTTAAAACAATGAGATAGACTCTGCTAACATAGACAAATGTTTAATAAATTCTGCCACACCATACAGACTATTACAAACTTAAAACAGGATAAGCGCCTTCAGTTCTAGACCTTCATCAGATCCTGAAATAACCGAAATTTACAAAGACATGCAGCTGGAGCATTTCTCCCCAGGCCTCTGCTGAAAATTGGCTTTGTTCCAAGTCGGACTTTCCTGGTTAACAAATGTTAAATAAATAAATAAAATAATTTATTCTTTTAAAATAGCACATACATCCAATCAGAAATCATTTCCAGAGCCTCCATCCCTTCAATATAGGTTTAAGAGGAATTAACCCATTTAATCCTGGGTAGTTTATCAGCTTGTAGGTCAGCTATCCATTTAGTCTCGGCTATTTCAGTCCTGTTGTATAAATCACCTCCCCTCATTGAATCACAAACAACTTCCAGGACTGAAAACAGAAAGCTGTGCCCCTCATTCTTCTGCACAAGCTGATATAAAGCATTTGTAGTGTTCTTGTTTTGTATGTCTCCCAAATGACGAAGAATCCTTTCTTTGAAGTGTCTGTTAGTCTTATTGACATAGAACCCTGAGCAACAAGTACAAGTTGCTACATAAACAACATTCATAGTGTTGCAGTCTGCATATTTCCTTATTTTATAGGTTCTGTTAGTGGGTGGATGCTTAAAAACATTCTTGTTGATGTACGGACATGCTTTGTATATTCTGCACGGAAATGTTTCTTCCTTAAAAGGAACATCATCAAGCAGCTTTGTATCCTTATAACATAAAAGTCTTTGTAAATTCTGTTTGTTCTTAAAAGCAAATTTTGGAGCTTCACCTACAATGTTCTTCTGCTTATCATCCACTATCAATATATCCTAATTCCTTTTTATTATCTCACAAATCTGCTGTGTATCATTAGTGAAAGTTAGAATACATCTTAATTGTTCATGACATCCATTCTCTTTCCTACTTCTCTTTGAAAAATATGGTCTCCCATATCTGTCACTCAGCACTTTTTTATTTTTTTTTTTTATTTTCTTCTAACAGTTTAATAGTATAGTCCCTATCTTTAAACTCTGTGACCATCTCATCTCGGTTTGATACAGTCAGATATATCTGTATTTAGCTGACTGGGTTTAAGGAACTGACTGTGCACAATGCCTTTGTATATATGAAAGGGGTGTGTTTGCATATTAGTGTAGTGTAAAGATCTGGCAGTTTGAACTTCTTTTCTAGAGATTCTGGTACCAATTGTATTATCTTTAATATATACATTAATATCCAAAATGTTTGTGTCTGATTTTGAATAACTAGTTTTAAACTTCAAGAAGGTAGCAGAATCAATATATGTAAAAAAAAAAAAAAAAAAAAAAAAAAAAAAAAAAAGATTCTAAGGTTTCAATACTGCCCTGCCAGACTAAAAAAAAACACCCACAAAGCACATACAAAACTTTATGTTTCTAACAAAAACACTAGAGTCAAAGAATATATTCTCATCTTTCCAGATGGGAAATGCAAGACTGGCATAGGTGTTGGCAACGGCTGTACCTATCGCCACTCCTTTCACTTGATGTATAGGATTTTATCATACAAAAATACAATATTACATTGTACAAGTTCTAACAGAGCACAGAGAGCTTCTACTTCAGTGCTAGTCTTGTCTGTGTACATACACAGATGGCGTCTAACAGCTTCATCTCCACAGGCATTATTAGGTATGACAGTAAATAAGGAGTTTACATCTATTTCTTTGAATTTATCTGTTACAGATTCAGCTTCATTGTTTAGTTGCCATTTATGTAATTGCATAAAAAGGTCTCTTGTGTCTTTAATATAACTTTTAACAAACTTCAGACAAGGTTTCAAGTTTTTTTTCCAGAAAAATGGATATGAGCTGTGTGTCACCCACCAGACCCCAAAAGAAATGGTCTCACTGGGGGCGTAGCTAGATCTTAGGAAGACCATAACTGGTATAACAGGATGTGTCATTTTCCATATACATATACTCGTCCAAGGTAATAGAATGTGTAAGTTGCATATCGTATAAATGTGACTTGTAAGTAAAAATCAACTGTTGAACAAAGCTTGTATCTCCACTTGAAAAGGACTATTGTTACTTAACAACAGCATAATTCTCTCATTATATAACATCTTATCCATTACCACTACAGCCCCACATTTATCTGCTTGTTTAATAATCATTTCATTTTTTTCATTCAGTTCTTTCAGGGCTATAGTCTCATTTTTACTTAAGTTATAAAATGTATGTTTATGTGCAAAAATAGGTAATGGTGTTGAGGATGGATGGATTTCTATCAAACATTTCATACAATTATTTTTCACACATTGCTTGAAAAGCACGCAGGAGTGGTATGGTATTATACTTAAGTGTATCCACAGCAGTAACATTGTTTTTAAGTTAAGATCTCTAACAAACATTCTTAAATCTGTAAAGATTTCACTAATATCACCATTACAAGAAGGCACAAAATTCAAGCTTGTAGATAAAACTTTATATATACTTCTGCCCCCCCACACACACACAATCACTGGAGCCATATGTATTTCATAATGGACACTAATCTGCTGACAATGAAACTACAAGTTATTCTGTATCATAGTCAATACTTTATCCCTCTACTCCATAAAACCAACATGACTAATACAGAAAATCTGAATATCAATTCAATTCATGTTATACAACCTAAACTCATTAACACCTATGTGGTGTGGAATGTCACACCTCTAGCAGCCAACACACATCCTTGCATTCTAGAGCATTTTCTGAAAAATCAACTTCAGAAGGATTAGATAAACAAATGTGAACGTTTTGTGAAGACATTCTTTGCAGTGATAATAGTCAATGTATTCATAGTCATTCAATAAATACTATATTCTTAATGCACACAAACCCAGAATTATAATTTTGTTAAACTTTCACAAACAAATTGTCATACAAAGGAAAATGCACAACATAGACATATACTGTTTGAAAACTTTGGTTAATCAGACATATGCTTTCACGTAGCAGCAAGAAATTATTCTCAGTTCATGTTTATTTAGATATTTACAGAAATATGAAAACATACTCTTATTTGTATAATTAGCAATATAAACAACACTTAATATCTCTTAAGATTTGAAGCTTAAAGTACAAATATCAAAGACAGTTTTCTTCAACAACATCTAAGGTTTCACCTGATGCTATGTAGCAGTCTTAAGTCACTTGCTTTTTGAAATATTACATACATTTGGAAATATTGATATTTTCATAATTACTAACACTGACAAAGAATTTTCCTATCACCATGGTATTTCACATTATACCCCTCAACAGCATGCAGGTCTCTCAGTTATGAAAGTATGATCATAAACATTAGAATATGAATAACAAATGTCAAATAGTGATTAATTTCTCCACCTGCAGGACAACGTAGATTAACAATCTTAGTCTCATTTTGTTAATAAATCATTACCCTTTCTAATATTGTCTATTATTAACTGGTAAGTCAGTTAGTTAAAGAAGCCAGCTCCAAAAAAGATCTGAGGACTGGGATGTTTTTTTTTTCTAGTGATAGCAGTGATGTCGACGTTGGTGGCTTAACTTCTGCTGCTGGAATACTAAATCCTTACAGAGATGACCTTAATTTGAGCTAAGCAGAAAATTCAGATGACACTGATGTTGCTGAGGCTGTGTGGCCTCCTCCATATTGTAGAAGTTTCAGAAATCATGAATAGTATGGATTATGCAAGGATATAATGGATTTATTTTGATACTGGTTACTAAATGAAATGTATATATTTTTCATACTGGTGACTGCATTACATTCATTTTGTAGCTGCATGCAACTGTTACTATTAGCTCACAGCAGTGTGCTGTTTATTGTTGATGTTTTGAATGACATCAGTATATGTATGAATAAAGTGCTTTTTTTTTGATGTGCAGGGGAAGAAGTTAGTTAATAGGGTGGATCTTTTTGAAAATTTGCTATGAATATGAAATTAGGAATGAACACTGTAATAATCATTATGGGGGATGCATTTTACACATTGTTTTACACACACATGCACATAGTTAGTCTTGGTCAAGGGAATGAAATTTGGTGCATTATTTACATGATACAAAGAAGAATAACATAGTTAACCAACATCAGCTTTTCCTGTTGTATGTATATGAGAGAGAAACTTCTGGTGAGGACGCTTACTTTCAGGAAGATGTATTTATTTTGGAATAGGGTCCAGAATACTTGAAATAAGTTTTTATTCTATGTAGCTATGATTTTTTTCCTTGTCAATTAGGTTATCAGTGTTGTTGCTATTAACATTTTCATGACAGTGAAGACTAAATTAACTGCAGTATTTGGAAGCATTTCACCATGGGTGTTGAGGTTCTAAGCTCAGTTCCCCACCACTACCTCATAGAAAAAAATGTTGCCTACTGGGAGGCTTCATCCCACTTTAACAATCAGACCTTCAATACTCTGTAGTCTGTTTCTGTGGACAGCTTAACCAGTACACCAAAAAATGTATTTTGATGTACTAACCATCTGATTAAATGCAATGCAATTAAACAGTTTCTAAGTTTACCTTCTAGTAAAAACAGCAGACAAATCTGGTAGCAATGATCTTACAAATCTAAGAGCAATGCTGTTTTAAATAGCATTTAAAAATCTAAAGTGATTTTATTTTAATAGATATTTTTTACGTTTGGTGAGACTGTTTAAATCATATTGTGTGCCTTTTTAGGGTAACTAATCACTGCATAAATAATCTAAACTAAAAAAATCAGTCTGTTCATTTTGTATAAAAGATTATCATACCAGGCATTCTCTGTTGGTAGTGGAAACTGGCTTCAGAGCATAACAGTGATTAATGTGGTGATCTATGACAACAAATATTACTTCTGAAGAATGGCAACATTTCAGAGAAAAATGTCTTAGTTTCCATTTAATAAAATAAATACAGAATCATATTTTTCTGTAAATTTTGCATCTAGGAGACACACAGGACTATGCTGTCATTAAATGAAGTTTTCTCATGATGACTCTTAGCAGACAATAACAATTCAAGCATGTGCAGTTTAGAGACTAGCTAAACTGAGATGCAACATCTCATTTAGAGTAGATAGCTAATGGTTAATGGAGACAGATTTGCTGAAGTTCTAGGAGAAACTTAAGTATAAAGACAGAATGGAACAGAATACGTGACTCAGATGCATCTATCTTAACATTTTCTGCTACAGTTATGCTGTTCCCATAACTGAACTGTTGCTTTATGCCTTCACCTGATCTTCCTTCAAAGATCTTAAGATTGGCTAGTGCATTCTTAAATTTTGGTGCAATATGTGTTCATAATACTTCCACACAGAAGCCATTGCAGACATTTGCCCCTCTTTTTTTAAAAAGATGTTTTCTTGTTTTACTCCTGATTCTAACATTCTCCAGCTGTCCTGCATAAAGTTATTTGTGAAGACAATTCTATTAGAAGCTCCTTTTAAACTTTTCTTTACATCTTTGAGGTTTCCATTTCTTATCTATTTTAGTGCCTTCTCCTCAGTAGCCATCATCTGCTAAGTCTAAATGCCCATTCTTAAACTTTGCAGCAAGGAATAGTAAAACTAAGGCTGTTCGAATGTAGCTTGATGGTAGGGGAAGATGTTTCCTGTTTGATCTAGTTCTCATGTACCCCCTTCAATGACATGCAGTAATATGTATGCTGTTTCTGTGCTATTTTGTACACTCTCACCAGTGCAGAACATCTGTCTGCGCCTCCTGGACTCCTTAAGCAGTTATATATGCAAACACCAAATGTTCACAGCAAAACCTGCAAGCAAAGAATTCCCCAAAGAAGGGGTAACTTCCTCTGTACCATATTTATCAGTTTAGTGGTCAGTGCAACTAAAGGAAAGAAGGATTTCTCCTGCAGAGAACTTCATGGAAAAAAAAAGTATAAACCAGATAAATAATGATGCCAGCCAGTAATATGGTAGTTGTGGCACCAAAGAATGTCTCTGCAGATGTGATTTCCACTAATTTTTCTCTCTCTTTAACACCTTATTTTCATTACTCTCTCCTGCTTACCCTTTGAGAAGCTTCTCTCATACTCTCCTTTAATAAGTAGTAACTATTACAATCTATTAAAGAATTTTGGATGTGAAAGTAATTTCCTGAATGTGCTTTATACCTTCCGCAAATGTTTTACTGTTGCAGACCCTTTCTATTTTGTATTTCTATAATATAACTTTATGGTGATGCTCTACCTAGTATGTAAGTATAAATTGTGTAATGTAGTCTAGAATCATGTTTAACCAGCTACTTTTTGTTTTATATATAATGTAACTGTGTTTGTCTCTATGTGGAGCTTTTCTCCCCAGGCCTCTGCTGAAAATGGAAATATATCCAGTCAGACCAGCCCGGTAAACAAATGTAAAATAAAATAAAAGCAAAATAAATAGTCCAGTGCACACCCACCTATATACGTCACCCAGCAGAGATGTAGAATTACACTGCAACCAGTCAAGCGGCCTCTCTTAGTGTGATGGTACCTATGCTCCTGTCGCTGATCTTCAGACAGTGCACAATGCAAGACCCCCTCCCCGTGAATAGTAGCACCTGGGTATTCCCAAAATATGGGGTTTGCAGAAACAGAGTAGAATAATAAGAAGGGTCATGGATGTCTGATTCCATCAATAACTTCTCAGAAGCAAGAAGCAAATGGTAAAAATAATACAATGTTTAGATTTTGTTTTGTTCAATGTTCTAGTGACACTTTGTACCTATATTTCCAATAATTCCCCAAGATGTCATGTAACATTCTGCTTAGAAAGCTATTGAAATAGATTGCGTGTCCTTTTGAACTTTTTCAGAGCTCATCAGCCTCCCTCCTTTCCATAGAATGCCACTGCTTTCTGTCAGTTATTGCACAACCATGTGATTATCCTCTTCACTCTGTCAAAAAAAAAAATATATATATATATATATATATATATATATATATCGATCGAATTTTCATAAACTCAAAATTCATATGGTCGAGACCATATGATCAAGTTTTTGAAAACTTGAGGCTTTTGAAGGGAAGATCACAGTACAGTGCAAATTGGTGAATTTACCCTTTTCCTCTCTGTAGTACAATCTCAGAGTTGATGTATTTAATTTGTTGGGGGTATGGGAGGTGGATGGTGGCTTGCCCCCTGCAAAAGCATAAAAAAGGTAGATATATTTGGAATTTCGATCATATGGCCTCGTGGTCTCAACCACATGAATTTTGAGTTTCTGAAAACTCGATCATCTGACAGACCCATATATATATATATATATATATATATATATATATATATATATATATAGGGTCTATATCACATAGTCGAAGTCTTATAACTTCGACCATGTAATGTTTGAACCATTATGTTCGAAGTTACAAAACTTCAACTATGGATAAAAAAAAAAAAAAAAACGGAAAACAAAATAAACTGTTTTAAGCAGGGGGGCAAGCCACCCTACACTCCCCACACCCCCCGCTACTTAAATATACCAAATCCGAGATCGCACCACATTGAACAAAATGGAAACCTCTGCTTATGGAGATTTCCATTCAAATGCTCAAACTTTTACAATTTCGAACTTTTGGTCTCGACCATATGAGGTTCGAACTTGTAAAAGTTCGACTACGTGATAGGAGCCCATACATATACACACACATGTATTTTACTGGTTTACTTATTAATAATTTGTTAATACTGTTGAAGGCTCCATTGAAATGGAGTTAGGCCTTTCAACTACACTAAGATACACTTCAGTGCTCAATAAGCAATCTACAATATTATCTTCATATATTTGCATCTTAAAGATCTTGCCTCAATGGATCATTAGGAGATTAAAAATGCACTGAAAGTCTTTTTGTCAGTATGCATTCCTTAACATCTTCAACACAAAAATCAACTAAAAGTATACAGTTGAGAAAATATAAACATAAAGTCAATGATAAAAGGCCAAACTTAAGAAAAGCTAAAAGAAGACATGAGCTTATCCACTGCACATAGCAGAGCCTTCAGTGTGGTCATTTGCATTAATTAAAGGAGTTACAAACTGCTGGGGAGCAGGATTTCATATAGCAGGATAAGATTTAACGGGCGCATACCTTTCTACCAATAGAATGCTAATCACCATTTTGCCATGAGGAGCATCTTTTTTATTTGCGTGGTTTATTTGAATAATTAACTTTGGACCTGAAATATTAACTTCCACTAGCAGCAATTATTGTTACTCTAATGCTGCTTCTTGTGCATGGGTGTTTGATGGTGTGGCACAGTTTTCTGGCATGCACCTTCCGGGATATGATTTCAGGGATATGGGGAATATGAGCTTTCATTCTTCATGTAATGTTTGGAATCACAGGCACAGTTTGGATTAAATGCTTAACTTCGAAGTAGCTGCAGAGGCTTAGGGTATCAGCTGCTAGAGTTGCTTCCTGTGGTCCTGGTTTTGATTCCCTCAACCTCCACTTACCAAGCTGTGTGGCTCTGAGCAAATCATTTAATCAGATAGTGCTCCCTGGCAGATTCTGAAAAAGGTCCATGTGGATCAGTGCTCTACCATGTTAACAAACAAGCAAGCAAACAAATCTATGTATCGATTTGTCTATATATATATATATATATATATATATATATATATATATATATATATATATATGGGTCCCCTTTAGAAACCTGAAATCCAAAAGACCGAGACACAAATCCTGACATCCAGGAAAACCGACCGTCTGGAACAATGACAGATCACTAACGGTAAATGACCACTTGGCCAGCATTCTGACCTTTGCCCCTTACCTCTGCGGTAGTGCGATCTTGGAATTGATATATTTAGTTAGGGGGCTGGGGGCACAGCCCCCCACATAGGGGTGTGTGGGGGTCGCAGCCTCCCACATAGGTGGGTGCTTGCTTTGGTGTTCATGTGTTTGCGGGTTGGGCATTCTGTTACTTACCGTTAGTATTTTGTTAGTGTTCTGGGCAGTTGGTCTTCATGGATGTCGGGATTTTCTCCTTGGTCTTTTGAATTTCGGGTAAGTGGGACTTTGGGTTTCTACAGGGGATATATATATATATATATATATATATATATATATATATATATATATATATATATATATATATATATATATATATATATATATAGCTGGCCAAAAAAATTATCTTCACTTTCTTATCCATATCACTCCCAGATTCCCACCAGGAAATACCCTTTATGATTTTTCATCCAACGATCGCTAAAGAATAGGTCCTCACTGCACTGTCCAGAGCTAAAAAAGCACTGCATCAGTGGGTCCAGATAATATCCCAGGATGCCTGCTACATAGTTTGAAACATGGCCAATGGATTCTCTGTTCAACCACAGTCTCCAGACAGTCTTCATCCCCTAGGGAAATTGAGGACTTCAACAGTCATCCCTCTACACAAAAGTGGACCATCAACAGACCTGGGTAAGTATAGACCCATAGGTTTGACTAGCCTTACATGTAAGACCATGGAAAGAATTATTGTGGACCTAATAAACAAAGACATAGGAATCAGCCACTGGATCCATCCTAGTATGGTTTCATTAAGGGCAGGTCATGCCTACTAAACTTGGTAGACTTCTTCACCTAGCAAAGGCATTTGACAATACCTCACTTGGGTATTATAGATAAGCTCACAAATTTAGACATAGATCCCTGTGTCAACCAATGGATAGTCAAATGGCTCACAGATAGGACACATGAAGTTAGGGTAGGGGAATCCACCTCCACCAAGATGCCTGTTACTAGTAGTGTCCAACAGGGCTCAGTACTGGGACCTCTCCTGTTTGCAATATACTTCTGTGAAGTCAAGGCAAATATAGACAGCCTTTGGCTGACCAAATTTGGTGATGACTGCAAGCTGGGTGCACTCATTTAATCCCCCAATGATGTAAACATCCTCCAATAAGGTCTGACACAGACAAGTAACCGGTACCAGAACCACAGTCTAAAACCCAATGCAAAAAAAAATATGTATTTATACCATTTGGGAAGACGACTGCCCTTGCAAATTATAACACTGATAACACTCCCCAAAGAGTAGACTCAATGTTATGGGAATTGGGAACTCAGGTTGCCAGTAACCTGAATTGTGTTCACTATGCGACCATAGTGGTGAGAAGATCCTTCTACATGGGTCAACTTATAAGTAAGGGCATGGCATCCCAGTCTAAGGAGATAACAGTCCCACAATACTCAGCTTTCATTAGATCAATAATAGAGTACAATGTACCCTTCAGCATTTACCTGACCACATATTTGCAACAGTTGGAGTGGCCACAGAGATTCCTCACTAAAAGAAGACAGGGTATAAATTATATGTCCTATGCGGACTGCCTCAAAATTCTGTCCCTGTACTTGCTCTTCTAGAGACTACTGAGGGGTGATCTATGCCTAAATTACAAGGCATGTTCTATTCCAGGTCTGATGGATCTGCTACACATTCGCAAAACAAATAGCACAAAAATTACCCAATCTAAGGATCTAAACCTTGCCTGTGACATAAACAAAACATGTTGGTGGGACAGGTATGGGTCTCAGAAATTACCCCTTCCCTGGAGCACACTCACCATTCATATGAAACAGAACTCTTCCTTAACCCTATTTAAATGCAATTTGGACCATGGATGTAAAATTGTAAATTCAACCCTGGCATGTCTCCTGTGACCCTTATGGACAAGAGCAGTTTGTAGATGCCCTAAGTCACAGGCATATACCAAAACCATACCAAAACCATTCCAACCCATGGACACTGATAACTGTGAAAACCGAGGCATGAATGGCTAGGCTAAAAAAAGGCTGTAGGACCATTAGCCTAGTGACCTCCTATGACTCTATGATCCTATAAACAAACAAACAATTCTAAGCAGTGGAGTTTTGCAGACAGGGAGTGGGAACACATTTTCCTTCCCACATTGTTAGTCCTTTCTTCATAGCGGATTAAACTTGAAGTTACCATAGTTAAGTAAAAGGGGAGTGAACATTTTTAACACCCTCATTCTAAGGACAATACAAAACAGTGGTGGAATAACAGATTAAATAAACTTTTGAGACTCAACAGGCATACATTCAACAACTTTTAATATATCTAGACTGGGCAGCAGAACAATTTAAGCCAAGTATTATTAATGTTAAGTTTCACTTTTAATGCAGACTTACAAATTCAGATGATACAACTGAACATTTAGTCCCCCCTTGTTTATGAAATACGAACTTGAGTTCAAAGGATAAGACTGAAATGGTTAATAAATATTTCACAAATACTACTTGCCCTATCCTCACCATCAATACCTTTTTTCCATTTTTCACACAGGGTTATGGTTCACTTCAGCTGAAGTAATTTCTTCCCTTTTCAAAGCCAGTCTCTCACCTTCTTCAACAATCTTCCCTCACACAATACAGCCATCTCTTGCTTGTCTTCTCTTACTCTCTCCCAAATTTGCTATATTAAATTATTTTCTGCTTTCCTACATGTGATCAACCCCCTGCAATCTGTTTTCCTTGACCCTCATTGTATCTGGGGCTAGTTTGATTTCGGCTCTGATGATCTTATTTCTTTGTCTATCCTACCGCATGCATTATCCTTAACTGCCAATTTGTTTATGCCATACCATTGTTTTGTATACCTTATTTTTCAACTTCTTTCCCTATCAGTGCTGGAGAATATATTTAACAAGACCTATACAGAGTTAAGGACTGATGTGGGCCTAGCTCTGATATAATTCCTGGTTTATTTAGAAACACTCTATTGGGCACTTTAATCTTTGCATGATCTGCTATGGCTTGGAGGTTAGATTCCTGTTGAATGGCACTATTCTTTTTGTTGTCCCTATTCATACAGGTGGGAGCACATAGAATGTTTTAAATGACAGCACAGTAAAGCTTCACACCCACATTCGATACATGATTTGGGCATTGCTCATTTAGGATTCTGAAACTGGTTAATAATTACTGCATGCTTATCATAATGCTTTCCTGACAGGAAACTGTAATACTAATATGTACTTCGATTGTGTTTTATGATGCTGACGCCTTTCCGTTTTACTGGTACATCTTAACCTTACTTTGGCTTTTGACCCTCTAGCCCACTTTGGTATTATATCTAAATGGAGTCATTAGCCTGTACATTAGTCACTGGATTCAAAACTGGTTATCTGGTAGAATATAGAGGGGTTATGCTTAGGGGAGAATCTTTGGACTTGGCATCTGTTAAGGCTAGTATCCCATTGAGGTCAGCTGTGGGGCCTATACTGTGTCAGTTGTTTATTTCTTCACGTTCTAAAGTCCCAAGCTGCTGGTTATCAGAATACACAGTTGATTGTAATTGTGGAACAATTGTTCCATTGTTCAATAATGTTATAAATATTAAAAAAATAATTTTCTGTTTCATTGCAGGTGGGAAATCTGGGCCTGAATTTTAACTATGTGAAACCAAGTTATTTATGGGAATTCTAATTTGGGACATCCTAATGTGTTAAATAATATTTCCTTGGGTGATAAAGACAGGAGGCTTACTTTGGCTGCTATCATTACAAATAAAATTGTACAAATCACCCTGGCACAAAGTACAGCAGTAGTTGTTGCACCTAGAATCTGACCGATGTTAACTTATTGGAACCCGTAGAAAGAAAATTAACTAAGCATATCCCCAGTATTTTAGCTATGACTAATGGTAAATGACTGAAGGCCATTTATTTGTTTAGTATAAATTGCTGGATAGTAAGAGTAGGCTTTGCTCATCACATAAAGCTCTTTATGATAAAGTGATGAGGTCAAATTTAAACCCTGAGTGTAAAGACAGCAATGGAATCTACTACCTTTCTGCTATGTGAACCAACAAACTGCTTTGAGTAATAGAATGAAAAGCGACAACTTTGTTACTCGGATAATCCCAGAATTATGGAACAAGCTTCCAAAAATTATAAGACATGAAAGAGCTTTAAACAGATAGAACTTTCTAAAGCTCATAACATTGCCTTTAGTTGCAATAAGTTTGAGTACTGCATTCCTAGAAGATTTTAGGACTTGAATAAAGGGATATTTATTATGACTCTATGAACTTACCTTTTTTTCATCACAGGGTACTACTGTGTGTGAAAAAAGTATGCCTGATTGTTGCAGAAAGCATAGAGAAATGAAATACCTAAAATGCATAATTTCTGCTTTTATTTACTGAAACTTTAATGTAAAAAAAAAAAAACCCAAAAATCAAAACACAAAGAGAGGTTTAAACTGCATCAACCTACAAATAAAAATTTGCAGACTGTAGCCATCAAGGTACTCTCACATTCCACATACCCTACATGCTACATTCTACTGATATTCAACAAAATCACTATTAAAGACAACTCGGTATAACCACATATATGCATCGCAGTATATAAGACTTCAGAAAGTATATGTACCTGCTATACTAAAAAAACACTACTAGATATTTGAAAAGCTACTAACTGGTCACAATATATTAGAATAAGACAAACAACACAAAGAAACATACCCTGTAGGTACTATTCACCAATAATCTTCACATTGTATGCCCCAGCTAGTTTTATAGAGTCTTTTCTCCTCAATGTTCATATAAGCACATCAAAACCTATTTCCGTGGCTTGTCTTTGTGTTCCATTAGTCTCCACTAATGCTCTAGTGAAAAACCCTTTGCTTTGGATTACATCACACCTTAAAAAGAATTTGTAATTTTGAAATATTTCAATACTGACCAGAAATTCCCCTCAGACCCATTTCCATGCTCAACCACATGGTTCTATAGACTGATACAGCAAACTGTGCTACCTAGCAGCATAGACAGAACCTCTGATGAGAAATGTGTAATTATCTGCACTCCTTGTACTTAACAATACTGAAGTCCCCGGAATTATGTCCTCTTGCCCAAGTTTGCAGTTTGGTGTTGGGGAAGATGATGAAATTACACCGCTAATCTTTCTCTAGAAACCTTTGAAGATTCAGTAGTAATACATTCAACCTAATACTCGCCAGTTTGGACTGGACTCCCCTGTTCATCCTTTCTTTAGATTCTGTAGTTCATTATTTCAGTTCCACCTATCAGTCCTCATTAACTTGACCTAATAAGGTAATATCAAACTAGATCCAGGAGTCTACCTGGGATTATACAGAAATTGAGATACAAGCACCTCAGCCATACAAATTGTACCATCAAGACAACAAACTACCACCATCGTCTTTTAATAATAAATCCAAGAACTGCATCAGGACAATAAGATAAAAGAACATGCAATACTTTACAGATCAAGAAAAAAAGAAAACAGAAACAAGCCATCTCCTGCAGCAATCAAATATATGATATTTTACAACTGCTTCCTGAGTGATCATGTAGTTTTACAAGCCAATTTCATTGAAACCCTTATTATGGAATAAATAGTAATGACACTAAGAAATACAGCACTTCCCCATTTCTATTTTAGTTAATTTGGATTTAGGCATTTACGTTTGCTAAAATCCATGCTATGATGCCTCCATGCTTTACTTTTTAGCTTACTGTACAACTATTTTTTGTTTCAGTGGAACTCTGCAAATGTGGAATACAGTTTAATTAGAACTTCACCTTTTTCCCTGTGCTCTAGGGAGTTAATATATTTAATTGGGGTTTGGGAAGAAATCTCTCCGCACGGGGGGTTCAGGGGCCTTAAATCACCCTGCAAAACTGGTGTTTTTGTGGACTTTTCAATTAAAGGGCTTTTAGTGGTTTCAAAGTAGCTTCCGTGAAATGACATGCATTCTAAACTGATATGCTCATAATTATTCCGTAGACTGTTTTCCAATACTTGGCTTGTGGAATTGTGTTTTCTTTACATTTGCCAAGCAGGTCAGCTAGTTTAATACTGATGTATTTGTTGTTCTTTGCAAATGTCATCCATCTGCACCTGTACTTAATATACAGCGTGTGTACTAAACTAGTGCTTGATCACTCCGCTTATACAAGTCATTACATTCCAAAGACTACAGGACAGTTTTCAGTTAGTAAATTATATATCAGAAGTTTTTTCAACTTCTGATATATGCACCCATCTTCTTAATTGCCAAAGTATTACCTATATATTCCTATGTGCATACTGATTTCTGTGAATGGAGAAATTAACTGACAGTTGTTGACTTTTGCAAGTAGTGTTGTATATTCAGAATTTTTCTTATTGGCCTTTGCTATGGAAAAATCCGTCCAAGATGGACCTCCAGGACAGCAATCAATTAATCAACAAATAAACAAACAGATAATTAATTGTGGGAGACTCCAAGGCCACATTCCCAAAATAGCAAACTCCAAATCCTCCATTGATTTGTGAAAAGTATGTCTCTTTAAAGGTTTATCATCATTATTCAGAATCACAGGCAGTCAAGTTCACCTGTGTGATGTCCTACATCTCAAATGCTGGAATGCCAAACATTGACATTCCCAACTGCCCAATCTCATTCCTTGTTAATGCTTGATCCCGGGTCCAGAGTGGTAGGGAGTTTTGAGGTTCAGTGTCTGACATGTCAGCATTTTGCGGAAAAAGAACCAATGATAGGATTTGCCAGCATGAGAAATGCATAAACTGTAGCAATTCCCACTGACTGAGAACTGTGTATGCTATGCATCTGATACATACTGTAGTGGTGTGGCATACAGTGCCAGTAAGATCACTATGGTGCAGAACATCATGTCCTTTATTTTCCTAACCTGGTACAAGTAAACAAGGTAGGTAAATGCTCCTAGGAGGAATCATGTGGATTTACCTCCATGCCTGAGCGATAACAACTCCTAATTCTCTCAGGTCTATATATGGCATTTATACTGTGTGCAGATGCAATGCTGAGCCTTTGGAGTACAAATGAGCTACACAAGCAACGTTTTATATTATACAAACACATACTGCAAAGTTACACTTTGTGTAACCAAATACCCCGGCAGCACTGTAAATTTCAGGGCAATGTGGTGGAAAAGTCTTATTTGAATTTCATACAGAACTCCCTGGAAGTGTATTTCTTTGGCATAGAAGGTTTGTTCAATGCACAACAGCCTATTGCAAAACCACTGGTGCATATTATTACACCCTCGACAATTTCCCCTTGAATCCCACACTCAATCAACTTTATTTAAGAGGAAAGGGTACAAGTGAATCATTAACCTGACAACATCACACTTCTGACAATATGAAACTTATTTGGATGCTCTTTTTATTTGGCTAACATTTTTTCATGAATAAATTACAATAACTTTTTAGACCTTCAAGCTACTGTAACAGCAAGTTGTTGACTGTCTTTTCATATTATTTCAGATTATATACATGCGAGAGCACAAGTTATCACTTCAAAATGTATGTGATTTAAATAAAAAAATTCTCTGAAGTAGTGGGGAAAAACTACAAATTATTCGGCAGGTAGGGAAATGAAGAAACTGTGTGTACCAGGAGAAAATATATTTTATTTTTTTCCCTCCTTTTCAAGATATATTATACTTATTTTTTTTACAAAGAATAATCTCTATGATTAAATAAAATTCTCACTGTTTGTACTAATTACTAAAAGCAGGTTAGTCAATTAGCATTACGGTGAGAAAATATGATTCAGACACAGGAATTGTTGCAACAACAAAGTTCTCATTATCAACTCATTATCAGATCTCTGAATCACTAGTGTTGTCAGACTTGACCATGCTAGTGTTCACCCTAGCAGGCCACGCTTAATTTTAGCAAAGGCACCCCCTACACTCTGGAGCACACACAAACACAATCATATTAGTAAACAAGGCTCCCCACACTCCATATACAGATAAACACGTTCCCATACAGTCATACACGATCTATCATACACACCTATACATCCAGACTTTCCGTTCTGTACCTAACCTCACAGGCAGGTACACAGTCTTGCATGCACATTAACAAACAAGCCTTCCCACACTTAACTGCATTTATGGAAACACAAAGCCATGTACTTGCACACACAATCTACCACACATTCAGACTTTCAATTCCCAACCCACTGAGAACAGGCAGGCAGACAGGCAGGCAGGCGCACACACACACACACACACACACACACACACACACACACACACACACACACACACACACACACACACACACACACACACACACACACACACACACACACACTCTTCGATTCAGTTTTTCCTTCTTGAGTAATCAGGAGCTGTAACATTCCCAGGGGACAGGACATAGCTAATAAACATTAGCCACCCCTTCAGACTGCTACATTAGTGATTGGTTTCCTCATTAAGGCCCCTGTAAGGGGAAAAATTAGCCATATAACAGTCTATGACTTGGAAATTTTTAGTAGGATGCGGGAACCTTCTTAGTTATGCTAAGAAGAACACTTCTGTTATGTTACCTTATTATCAATGATTTGTCATAACTTGAAAAGTACTCTAATATTATAAAAATGTTCATCTATACAAATAGAATGATTTTCTTTTTAATAATCTCTATGCACTTGTTCCGTTACTGCTGTTAACACAAAAGTTAATTCAGAACATTTTTAGTCTGTAACAAAATGTGCTTCTCACCACTTCTACTGAACTAGGTTCCTTTTGAAATACTTCCCTGCATTCCTGCTGCACAATACATAGAAAAAAACGTGTCACAAGAAAATAGAAAAATGGTAAGCAGTTCTACAGGGAGATTGTATCTACAAAGAATAACATTCTGGGCAAATGAAACAAATTGCCTACATTATCTTTGTACTTGTATATGGGCTAAGAATACTGTGTTGCCATGTTTCACTATGAAGGTTACTTGTGCTGTTCAATATTCTCACATATTCCATATAAAAACATTTAGATCACTGTGTGTAGAAATTAATAAGGTTTGGAGCTCTGATTTCCCAGGATGTTATGT
Organism: Protopterus annectens; assembly: GCF_019279795.1. Lineage (NCBI taxonomy): Eukaryota > Metazoa > Chordata > Ceratodontiformes > Protopteridae > Protopterus > Protopterus annectens. The sequence continues at coordinate 514,874,657 of NC_056749.1, forward strand.
AAAGACTGAAGTCAGGCATTCATTGTGGCATCAATATTGATTCTTGGTTACGACTACACAGTAAAACACTGTACTGGTACAATGAGCTAGGCACACAGGAGGACTACGTACATGGACACTATTTAAAATAACATTTCTTTGAAGTTCTACATTCTGTTAACATCCCAGAAGTACACTGCTTATGATTCTAAGGCTCAATGTACAAAACATGCCTAGTCATGAGTTAATATTATGTGATGCTAATAACTTAATTTTCTATTATCTCAAAATCCATTTTTCCATTTAGCCCAGATAAATTACAGCGCTTCTTTGTTCAGTTAATCATCAATATTTTATAAATTTCTGTTCTTACCAATTTCTGACAAGTTTGAAAATTAAATATTACTGAAATGCCAGTTTAACTTCTAAATGGGCTAAAAGATATTTTTTAACCTGCCGCACAGACTAGTTCTTGCAGACATAACAGTTAAGTCTGTACCTCAGGGAAGCTACAAGACATCATGGGGGAGTCATGGATGTTGCAAGCATCCATACATGAACAGCAATAATTGCAAAACTCAGTTGTACTTGTAATGCAGTGCAGTATTTTATGGAAATTATCACACATGTTCTAAATACAACAAGATATTTTTCACCATACATAATTTATTTGCATGGATTCCTGGGTAAATTAATAAAAGCTGACATTGCTAGATATAGTTAAAAAAATATTACACTAATGTTCAAGGCTCACAATGCCTTGTGCAGCAGATTGTTTATAAAGGTACCAGAGGTCATTGTCAACGTAAAGGCCAAATAACAGCCTTTTCTGCCATTTTCTATGATACAATGCAGCTACTGGAAGAGGCTACTAGAAGAAGAGGAGGAAGAATCGGTTAGTAACTAGCCATGTGATGAAAAGGTCTCTATTCACACCAATATAGGGGAGATGTTACTATTTTCAGTAAGACAGAGTTTAGACTGAGCAGTGCTGTTAAAATGGTCAAACAAGATAAGTTCATGGCTATGCATGCAACATGAACTGTTCCCAAGGAACACAGATTAGGAGAATGTAAACCATGCTTGCTCAGTAAAGAGGTAATAAGCATGTGTGTAATTCTTACCCTTCAAAAGCACTTTACCCCTTCTTTAGATTTTGATGATAGGGCCTCTGCAGATAAAACAGATGAGCCAACTGGTGGGAAAGAAAGTTGACATAACAGTTCGTCAAGTACCAAGTTCTTTGCGTGACTGGAAGGATAGGGCCAAGCAAAGTCATAATTCTCAGTGTAAAAGACCAGCAACAGCACTGTTATGTGTGTAGTTAGTGTTGCTACAATACCAAGAGAGCACCACAAAACTCCTGTAATGTGCATTCCTTTCCTCCTCATTAATATCAGTAACTGAAACCTCCATTCCAATTGCTTCTTATAATAAACTCATATTAAAATTGCCATATCTGTATCTCATTTTGTCTAAAAAACCTGTTTCAACTCAACCACCCCAAAATAAACAAATAACCCTGTATACATATTAATCATTCTAAACCAGTAACTAAGTCTTCTCTTCTTGATTGTCTAACATGATGTCTACCACTAGTGTTTCATATGCCAAGGCATAACCACACCCATACCTCTCAAGTGTACCTCACCACAATGAACATACCTCATTTGGGATCTTAAAAAGTTCATGTTCCTCAAAGTTTCTCAAAGTTCCACAATGAAAGACTCAAGTGAAATCCATGGTAAATAGAAATGAATCATATTAATTCATTAAAATATCTTCTTTATAAGTAAAACCAGCATATTTTAACCATCCTATAGCCTTCCTAGTTGAAGATGTTAGTAAATCATCAATTACTGTGTGCTCTACATGTTGCCCATTTGTTCCACATTATGAAGGCTAGTGTTCCTCATTTTTGGAGATGGAAGGTTGAGAGCTATGACCGCACCTTTTGCAAATCCTGCTCACTCTCAACCAAGAGTATCCCCATTCCTTAAACACATCAGATTTTCTACAAAATATTATCAAATTCTCCCTTCTAATCTGAGCAAAATAATATTCTGTGTTTAGCCACATCCTAAATAATCTTAACACTGCAAGAACATATCTTATGTTTAACAATGAATTAACATTTTTCCTTTTAACTACTTTTGCCTTCCACTACTTTTTAGCCCCTTATCATCTTCATTTCAGTCAGGGCCTTATCTGCCACCTGAAGAAAAACATCATTCCCCTAAATGGCTGACGTTTAACCTCTCTCAGCCCAGTCCATCAAAATAATTTGAAACACCCTAAACAAAGATTCAGTTCTTTTCCTAGGTCTTAAATGCTGCTTAGGCATCAGAAATTCTTTATCTATCAGGGGCCCCATGATCTGAGCCCCTCTTTTTTAATCCTACTAGTGTTTCTCTGAGATCACCTAGTGCCTTGTCTATGTGACTGTTTTCTCTTAGATTCACATGACGACAATCTTCATCCTACACAAAGTCTGAAAATAGGATTCCTGTACCGCCCAACTACCTCTTTTTCTGACCTTACAAGAAGATGAGCTGAAAACTAGGCATTGTTTCATCAAAATATAACATTTATTTTGATTTCTACACCCAGATTACTCCTTCTGTAGTCATAAATCTATGTACCACACATCCTTATATTAAAATATTTCAAAGTGACACATTCTGCATTATGGTAACTAATTTCTATACACTTCAAATGCATATAGAGCTAAGGTCTATAAAACAAAACTCACTTTATCTGGCTTAGAAAAAAAGTAAGTACCGCACAATTCCAGGCACTTAGCTTCTGCATAACATGAAAATGCTAATCTATTTCCCAAATCCTAACATTATCTTTTTTCAAATAGAGCTTGACTACTTATGCATGCAAGCCCAAGTCAGTATCACCATTGCCAGCTAACTCATGTACACTGCACAGGTGATCTCAAAACAGCGAAGCACTGTTCCAACACAATTACTTCTCCTGTTACCAGAAACATTTAAAGCCAACTAAGAATATAATGCAAGTGAAAAACTAATGGCACAGTATACTTAAAGAGTTGGCATTCTGCACAACAGTTGTACATTTTGCTCAATTACACTTTGCCAATGTGTATATAGGATCACTGGAGATTACTAAGCTATCGACCCAGAGGTCATTTTAAGCCTAGCCATTTCAACCCATTGTAATACTGTAGAGGTATAAATACTGTAGAGGTATCAGTCAATACCCAAGATTGCATTTAGTGATGATGCCCATGTCCAGAAGGGTTGTGGATGCTATCCCTGGTGAGAATTTATTGTGCCCCATCGACTCATCCATGTTCCTCTTGAACAGTGTCATAGAGGTGCTCTGTTTCACATGAACTGGTACCCTGTTCCAAAGATGTGGCAGTCACTGGCAGATAAATCTGCCCTCTAGCATGTCCTATTTAAGTTCATAGGTAGGTACTAGGTTATCAGCCCTGGGGCCTATATAAGCTTAGCCAAAAAGGTTCCCTTGCTTTTGCCACCCAAGAAAATGATTTTTCTGTGCCCCTGTCGAGCAGTGCCACAGAAATGATCCCCGGGGTGAATTTTTTATTTCCCATCCAGTCGTCAAGATTTTTCTTAAAAAGGCCAATGAGGAGCTTTTCTTAACTTGAATGGGTAGTTTGTTCCAGAGTATGGGAAGTCTCTGGGACAGGAATCTATCCCTCCAGCATGTTCTGTTTATTGTGGTGACAAGGTTTAGGTCCCTGGAGCGTGTGGTTCGGAGACATTGGAATTTCTTTAAGTATAGCATGTCCAACAGCTCTGGGTTTGACATAGCTTGGTATGTCAGGCAGAGATCGCTTCTGTGTAGGCGATATGCGATGGGGTTTTTTGAGATGGTCTGCGTATGGCATCTGTTTGAGGCCAGTAATCCTATTAGTGAGGTATTTCTGTGGCCTTTCCAATTGTTGTAGGTGTCTTGTGAGATACATGCCAAATGGGGCATTGTACTCTATAATGGGTCTAATGTGGGATGAGTAGAGAGAAACAATGACCTCCTTTTTTCTAGAGGAGAACCCTTTTGTGATGAGGTGTGCAACGTAAAAGGATTTCCTGACTACTGTGGCTCTGGTTATCAAAGGAGTGACTACTGTCCACCTGTGTCCCGAGGTCTCATTACACATTTCAGTGTTTAGTGAGCTACTGTCTATGTGGTAGTTCATGGGTACCGAGTTTTTCCCAAAGGGGATGACAATGCACTTCTTAGCACTGAGTGTGAGGCCATGACTTTGACACCAAGCATCTGTCTCTCTGAGGCCCTTTTGTAGAATGTCTACATCATTAGGTGATTCTATTATGGCACCCAGTTTCCAGTCATCTGTGAACTTTGTTAGCCAAAAACCTTCTCTGTTGGCCTGCACTTCAGAGAAGTAGATGCCAAACAGGAGAGGACCCAGGACTGAACCCTGTGGGGTACTCCACTCGTCACTGGTCTGAAGTCGGACTTGGAGTCAGCTACCTTTACTATGTGGGTTCTGTCAGTGAGCCAGTTGGCCACCCATCTTGTGCATAGGGATTTATGCCCAGTTTAGTGAGTTTGTCTATAATTCCAGAGTGGAGGATGATATTGAAAGCCTTGGCGAGGTTAAGATAGGCTGTGTGCACTACCTTGCCCTCGTCTACGGTGCTGGTGACTGCTTCAAAGAAGTGAATCAAGTCTGTAGACATGATCTACCTTGGAGGTTATCTAGGTCTTTGTTTATAAGCTCCAAGATGATACATTCCATGGCCTTGCAGTCCAGGCTCCTCACGGTAATGGGGTGGTAGATTCTGGGGTCTGTGGTGGCACCCCCTTTGTGGAATGGGATAACCATCACTGTGCACCATTCAGTAGGCACATAGCCTGAGGTGAGACTATGACTGAACATGATACTTAGGTGGGGTGTCAGTTCATTCTGTAGTTTGTGCAGTACGCAACCTGGGGATGTTGTCTGGTCCCATGGATGCTGTGTTCTTAGCTTTGGAGAGTGCAGTCTTTACTTGTTCATCCATGATTACAAGGGCTTTGCATTCTTCCGGTATTAAGATGGGCCCTTTGGAGGATGAAAGGGGATAAAGTTAGCACTGAACCTATCTGCCAGGATGTTGGCAATATCGGTTGGTTCTGTATATTTAGTGCCATTGTGCTGTAGCTCACAGCAGATCTGAGTGCTGCCATTGAGATTCTTGACATAGCTGTAGAATGCTTTATGGTTGTCTTTGGAATCAGTGGTGATTTTATTTTCATAACTGGCTTTGGAGGATTTTATGAGGGATCTCAGCTTCTTGCTGAGACTAACCAGGGAGTTCCTCCAATCTTGGGATTTTACTCTTTTTTTGCAACAGGTTCTTTCTTCTGTTGTAGAGTTTGTTTATGGCAGGGTCTACCAGATTGGCTTCCTTTTTTTGGAGAATAGCATTGTGGCTCTGTTGGGGATGGCACAATCCATGCACTCGTGTATGTGCTTATACAGTGCATTTGTGTAAGATACAGCAGCCAAACCTCTATTTTCTGTCTGTATGGGTGTCGTGAAGTTTGCCACTTTGTCTTAAGAAGCATGAAGTTGGCTTTGGAATAGTTTTTGATGGTGGTTTCCTTAATGGAGGGTGGGGGTGAGATATGGATGTCTAGGGTGATTAGCTTGTGGTCAGATTTGACCAACGAGGAGTTGACCTCTGGCATGGAACACCGGCTACCCATATTGGTAATGACCAGGTCCAGGATATTGCTGCCCCTGGTGGGGGTGTTGACAAGCTGATGCAAGGTGTTGGAATTTATGAATTCCATAAAACGTTGAGAGAATGAGTTGGTGCATGAGTAGTTTTCCCAGTTGATGGTGGGGTAGTTGAAATCGCCCATAATTAAGGTATTGGGTAGTACCTTAATATTTTCTGGTATCTTAAGAAATGAAGAGTGGGAATCCTGGGGCATGGTGGGGGATCTGTAACAAGCTACAGCCTGGAATGCAGTCTTGCCCAGTGTTAGTTGCAGTTGCCAGCCATATTTAAGTCCCTGGAACAGGTAACCCTAGACCCATTAATTTATGGATATGCAGCAAGTTCATTAGGTCTGGATCTTGGGTTGCTCTGTAGGCCAGGCATAAGTTTTCCCTAAGAAGTCTAGACAATATGGAGTATAGCGACAGGGATTTTAGTTGGTCTGTGTAAGGCACATGTTGGAGACCCTTGATCTTCTTTGTTAGAAACCCCTGAGGTCTTTCCAATTGGTGCAGATGCTTAGTACAGGACATATCAGATTGGCCGTTATACTCAATTATGGGCCAGATAAGTGCTGAGTATAGTATATTTTGCTCTTGAGGTGATGCATTTACTAATCAAGTGAGCTGCATGCAAAGCTTTCCTTCAATGGTAAACACATGGTGGTCGAAGTTAAGGTTGTGGTCAACCTGTGATCCCATGTCCCCTCCCACTTCATGGGTACTTAGGGTATTGTTATAGAGTTGATAGTGTGAGGGGACATTGTTTGTGCTGAAGGGAATGATGATGCATTTCTCTGCATTCAGTTTGAGATCATGGCTAGTACACCAGTCGCTGGTCTGTGTGAGACCATGCTGGGGTGTACTGACATAATCTGGGGATTCAAAGATTGCACCTAGTTTCAGTTGTCTGCAGACTTGGTCAGCACTGACCCCTGTGGCACCCTACTGGTAACAGATTTACTGGCTGATGTGGAGTCACATACTTTGACAGTGTGTGTCCAGTTTGTAAGCCAGCTGGCAACCCATCTTACAACAAAGGGGTTTTCATCCAGTTTGCTTAGTTTATCATTAATGCCTGAAGGTGGGATTGTGTTTAAAGCCTTTGCCAAATTGAGGTATGCTGCGTGCAAAGAACTGCCTTCATCAATGGCCTTGGTCACAATTTAAATAAATCCACCAGATTTAACAGGCAGGATCTTCCTTTCATGAAGCCAAATTGGGTAAGGTCCAGGGTTTGGAGGTCACCTATGTCTTTATGAGGTCCATAATGATACATTCCATGGCCTTACAGATGAGGCTTGTCAGGCTTATGGGTGTGTAATTTCCCAGGTCTGTTGCTAGGTCACCTTTGTGGAGGGAATAACTGTAGCTGTGCTCCATTCCACAGGCGCAAACCCTGTTGTTAGGCTATGATTGAAAGGGGTACTTAGTGGTGACACTAGTTCATGCTTTAGAAGACAGCCTGGGGTGTTATCTGGTCCCATAGAGATCATGTTCTTTGCACTGGACAGGGCTTTGAGGACCTGCTCTTCAGATATATAAGGTGGGGGGGGGGGACTGGGGGAGGTTTTTTGTAAGTTAGGAAGGGATAAGAGGTTTGCTATCACTGTGGGGTCAGTGTGTGTGATACTGTTGGCCACCAGTTCTGCACATGCTTGGGTCCTACCCTTCAGGTTATATACAAAGCTGTAAAAGGCCTTATGGTTATCCTTGGCAGTACTTGCTAGGTTTGTCTCAAAGGAGTTCTTGGATGATTTTTCAAGTTGTCTTATCTGCCAGTTAAGGCTGAGGAGGGTGCTTTTCACTGTTGAGTTCTTGTCTTTGTTTTCTTGGACAGTAACATTTTGCATTTATTGCAGAGTTTGTTGATGCTGGAAGTCCACCATGGCAGCTTGATTTTACTTGGGGCTTTGGCTTTAATTCTATCTGGTACAGCCAAGTTACACACTTATGCAACTGATTGTACAGGGATTTAGTGTAAGCTTCTGCTTGGGGTGGGGCTTGGAATGCATTTATACCTTCATCTAGGATGGTATAGGTTAACTTGGTGAAGTTTTTTAGTCTGATTTCACCCTTTGTGAGTTCTGGTGCTAGTATCAGTTCGAAGGTGACTGATATGTGGTCAGTTTTAACTAATGAAGGTCCAACAGTTGCAGAAGTGCACCTGTTTGACATGTTGGTGAGGACCGGATCTAGAATGTTTGTTCCTCTTGTTGGCGTATGGACAATTTGCTCCAGGGCATTTGAATTCACAAAGTCAAGGAACTTTTGTGATGGCATGTTTGGGCTAGAGTGGGTTTCCAAGTTCATGGTGGGATAACTGAAATCCCCCATAACCAGTGTGTTTGGTAAAACTTGAATTGTCTTCAGTTTGGTTAAGCAGGCTTCATGGGTGTCAAGACCCATGGAGGCAGATATATAACTGTCTAGGACTTGAATGGGGGTCTTGCCCACTGCAACTTGGACTTGTAGCAACTCCATGGAGTTGTCCTAGATGTTTGGTGAATTTATGTCTAATATAGATTGAAACACCACCTCCTTTGGTTTTCACGTGTTCCTTTTGCAGTCTAAAGGTGTGGAAGGCATTGTAGCCTCGAAGGGCTGGGGTACTTTCTGAGGCCTTAAACCAGGTTTCTGTGACTGCCCATACATCTACATCATCTAGTAATAGAACTGCTTCCAGGGAGTGCAATTTTTGGTTTAAGCTCCTATCATTTAGAAGCATGACCCTTATTTTCTTCTGATTGGTTAATTTCACATTGGTAATGTTTTTGAGACCTTGCCTAAAAAAGGCACTATGGGGGAGGCAATAGCCTTTGCCAGCAGCCAAAAGCCTAGGGGTGCTGGGTGCAAACCATCTCTGGCAAAACAGTGAGGTTTGCCAGCCATGGCTTCCCAGGCAGACAGAAACTGGATACCCTTGGAATGACAGCAAAAATGTAGCCAATTATTGAAATCAATTATTTTTTGTTTATACTGTGGCATCATTCTAGGTGAAGGTAGTATGCTGCTCTAGGCTAGGGACATACCTGCCTGGGACACATACTCAGAGAGCTCAACCATGTCTGTTCATACAGTCCAGTGAGGTACATCTCAGTTCAGAATCTTCTTGTAGTTTAGCCTTTGACAATCTTTTCAAACATCTCAAAATGTTACGCTCAAATGTTTGGCATTCCAAACTATTTAAAGCCTATATGGCAAAAGGCATTACTCCTAGGGGTCTAAGAGTTAGAATTCAACCCCATGTGGGGCAGCCGGATGATGAACTGAATAAACAATGGAACCAAATTCAACAGCAGGCAACGATGTCTTTCGTTGAAGTGTTGTCAAAATTTTATGACAGAATTATTGACTCTGAAATCAATACTGTTACTGAATTATGCAATGATGTTCATAAATTTGAAGGTGAAGTATTTTTTAAAAAGTATCTTAATAAAGTGGCCAATGACCTCACTAGCTTAGAGGAACAGCTAAAACTCAGGAAAATAAAGAAACTTAAGCATAACCAGGTGGACTACCAGGGACTTAACCCCTTTAACCATCCTTCTAAACATGTAAGATTTGTTCCGCAATCCCCTAAAACATCAAAAAAGAAGAGGCCTAGGTCTATCTTACGAAATCAATCTGTAATGATTGGCTCATCTACTGATGATGCTTCTTCTTTCACGGATAGTGATCCACAGCCAGCATCGGATTCACCCAACCCCAAAAGGGCTCAGGGTTCCACCCCTTTAGGGGGAAATACAAAATGGGGGGAGAAAACATAAAAGGAATCGAGAATATCCAGAGTCTGCTAAAGCTTGTGACACAGAAATAGATCATGTTGATCATTCTAATGTTCTAAACCTGTCAAGTTTTGTATTGTCACTGGATCATTTGTCGATTCTAAATAAAGGTTTAACTTTTATTCCTGGTTTTGTTACATCGGAGGATTTTTTGGCTCAAGATGTTTTGTCATTCTGTAGAACTTTAAATTTGAAATTACAATTTGGAGTTGATGCAACATCACAGAATCAAGATAAATTTGTCTATCATAAATCTAAATATCTTCCTCCCATGCACCCCGTTGTACATCAATTTCAAAGTCAAGTGCTCAAAGATATACACTTTACGAGCTCTGAATTGAGGTTTAAACCTAACAATTTGTCCTTGTCTGAGAAACAAACCATTTCAGAATTACAACATAACAAGGACATAGTCGTCATTTCTGCAGATAAAGGGGGTGCTGTTGTTGTATTGGATTGGTTAGATTATGACCAGGAGGCTAGAAGACAATTATCAGATAGGCGTTACTATGCTGAAATGGAATTTAATCCAACACATAGATTTAAGTCTCAGATTGATGATTTTTTGATCAATGCTAGGAATATGGGCATCATCACTACCTCTGTTCTTCAACAATTAACTATTCAGGATCCAACAAGTCAATATATTTATTTCCTTCCAAAAATACACAAAGACCCTATACACTCTCCAGGTAGGCCAATTGTCTCTGGTCGTGGTTATTTAAGAGAACCGTTGTCTATTTTTTTGACCAAACACCTAAAGCCCTTATTATCTTTTGTTCGGTCATGTCTGCAGGACACTACAGAGTTTCTACAGATCGTTGCAGATACACAATTGGAACCTGGTTGGCTGATGTGTACATTAGATGTTAGTTCTCTGTACATGAATATTCCACATGAGGTTGGCTTAGAAGCATTGACACATTGGCTCAATGTGGCACATCTATATGATTCTGATTTCAACATTTTTTTGGTTGGCCTTGCAGAGCATGTCCTTACTAATAACGTCTTCTTTTATCAAGATTTGTGTTTCTGGCAAACTAAGGGTACAGCAATGGGAGGATCTTTTGCTCCCATTTATGCTGACCTTTTTATGGCATACATTGAGGATCAAATTATTTATAATAGCAGCCACAATATATATCTTGACGAAATTGATATTTGGAGATGTTATCTGGATGATTGCTGGATGGTTTGGAGGGCCGATGTTGAGTACCTTAATGAATTTGTTTCATATTTGAATGACAACAAGTGGGGCTTACAGTTTACCATCAATTATGAGTTACATACTATCACCTTTCTTGATGTATTAATTACAACACAGGATGATGATACTTTAAGCACACAGGTCTTCAGGAAATATCCTGAATACAACACGGTCCTCCACGCTTCCAGCTTTCATCCGCCACATATTGTTAAAAATATACCGAAATCCCAATTTATATGTATGCGACATACATGGTCAAGGGATGATACCTTCCAGGTTCATAGACGGGATCTTACAAACAGATTCCGTGAGAGAGGTTATCCCATGGGACATGTTCTGCAGGCCAGTAATTGGGCCAATAAGTCATCAAGGCAGGATCTGCTCACATACAAATCTAGGGAACTACACAGCCAATCAGGCTAATTACCACATATTCTAGGAATTCAGAAGTACTTATAAATAGTATTCAGAGCAATTGGAACATCTTATTAAGCCACCCGGACTTATCTGACATAATACCAGAAAAATGCTTATTTTCTTTTCGGAAAGGAAAGAATTTAGCTTCATGTTTTAGTCATTACAAATATACACATTCTACCAGTACTTTACAATCAACACAAACTACCTTAACTGGAGAACGTCTTGTTGGATGTTTCCCTTGTGGGCATTGTGTCAATTGTGACAAAATTATGAAATCTAAACAATTCACAAGTAGGAATTCTTCTAAGGTTTATGACATCCAGTTTTTTGCAAAGTGTAGTAGTGAGTGGCTCATTTATCTGGCCACATGTAGCTGTGGATCTTTTTATGTTGGCCAGACATCAAGGCCTTTGAAATTGCGTATCTCAGAACACGAGTAATATCAGAACTATGAAAATTAATAGTGCTTTGTACAAACACACTTTGAAACACAATACTGCCAAATTTTCTTTCATTGTTATTGATATGATTAGGGGCAATAAACTGAATAAGACTGGTTGGCACACTATTTTAGATACCAAGGAAAAGAAATGGATCACTAAATTAGGTGCTTTGTTTTCACCTGGATTAAATGAGAATTTCTGAGTGGACCAATGAGGTGTAAGCTAATTTAGTATTTAAGTTGTTATATTTTGCATTCATGTTTTTTCACTGAAGCAGGCTGTGCTTTGCTGCCAGCCAAAACCGGTCTGATGAATGTTATAATCTCTTTTCAATAAAGAGGCTGGATTTTATCTTTAATGGATTCATTTATAGTTTGCTGGCTCCGTTTTGGTTTTCTGTGTTTATTTATGTATTTAGTGCCGTGCAATGTTCCCCATGCAGGAGGCTGCATTTGACTGGTACATCTCAGGTCATTCACACCTACATTTGATACATCTCCCCGACTTTCTCCAATAACACATTAGATTTAAAACAAACACACACATACATGTACACACACACACACACACACACACACACACACACACACACACACACATATAAGATGTTGTAAGAATGATCTGATCACTCCTTTTATCAGAACAGTGTTAACTGAAACCTGCACATTTACTCTAGTGGGATCAACAGTTAAGTGCTGATAGCAAATTTCCCATTTTCCTCACTGTAGCTTATTCCCATTGTTAGCACATTTAGAGTTTCAGGGTGTGGTGGGATTAATGGAGACCACCTCTTGCAATGCACTGTCCAGGTACAGTGTTCAGTTCAATAAGTGTGAATGAGCTTTAGATGGGAAGATTAATCGCTGTTTTTCATTGTGCAGTGTGATAAAGGTGTTAGTGTATTTAGAATTATGGGGACGCATGTATAAAGGGTGACTTTTCACCTGTAAAAAACAGGGTTTCTGTGTATTCTGAAAGTGTTCAGTTCATTGGGACTTTATCACTTGATCATGACAGCCTGAGACTTTACAAATCATGCTTATTATAATTTGACATGCATGTATGTGTACATATAATACAGATATGTGTGTGTGTGTGTATATATATATATATATATATATATATATATATATATATATATATATATATATATATGTATGTAGTGCAAATACAGATATACAAATTTATATCTATATCTACGTGTTTCTGTATAGCTCCCTACACCCCAACATCCTACAACTTTAAGTATACTAACTTTGCACAACAGTAGATGAAAAGCAATGCTTTTATCTCCATTATCAGGGAACTTCCTCGTCCGCAACTACAAATATACAATGTAAATAAAACACAATATACTCAACCTACCAAAAGCAGAGACTACATTTCCATGATTTGTACAATATAAATAAAGAATCTTGAGTAAATAATGAAGATAGTCCCATGTGATCCCTTCCTATGTAAGTGAATGGCACAGAAAACACTCCACTATTTAAAATGCATATAAACTTTGGTCAATATAATAAGTATGGTCAAACTCGTCTTATGAAACATGGGATTCTGCAACTGGTAGAGGGTTTTCTGCCATGAACCAGAGGTGTAGCGGGAACTTTTCAGCACAACCAATACATCTGCAGTTTGGGCACTGTTGGACTACAGTAAATTATCCTCTATGGAAACCAATACATTCAACAGTGTTGTAGGTTTTGTGAATTGCATAAACTTGAGGGTGGGCTCATTTTCATGTAGGAGTGGTACCTGGGGAACTACTGATTACACAGTGGAGAAAGACCATACATTTCACCATTGTGCATCATGCAGTCATAAATTATTAAGGACTATTTTACACTTTTCTGTGGTGCAACGTCTATGCAGTGGTGTGCTTTAATTATGAATAATACCCTACTCTAAATTCTCTAGAAATATGCTGACGAGTTTAAGTATTAATTTTCTTTTCTACAAGAGTGCAATGAAATATGATTTTTTTGTTTTCTTCCTTGCAGGACCTTGCCCAGTGTCTCCTCTACCTGTACCCAATAAGCTCATTTGTTTTGTTGGGGCAAGCAACAGGCATTCCCAGGCCAGGCAACAGCCCTCTGGTCCACTCCTTCCTTCCTGGGAAGTCCCATTGATTCATCTGTTTACCCAGTGGGAAGAAACTGGTGGTAGGGAGGGGGCAGTGTGCTAGCTCTCTGGGATAGAACTCCCCTTTCCTAGTGTCACAACCCCACCTGGTAACTCCATAAGCTCTGTCACCATGAGAAGCATGCCTCTGCACACTGAATCCTCCAATATGTGTATCTGTATAATGGGAGGGCATGTTCCTCAGGCCCATGTTGGACCAGTGCAACTCTTAGCACCCCAGCTAGGTGTCCCCCAAAGTGATGAGCCAGAGCTGCCTCCCTTCTCCCAGTATGCGGGACTAAGCAGTAGCCACTATCTGCCATTCTCCCCAGTCAGCTGGTGTTCAAGCCTTTAACTGATCTCGGGTCACCTGTGCTATAGTCAATCTCCACTAAGAATTAATAGCTTTCAAAAAAGTCTTGAATTGGCCATTTTCAGTGAAGATGAGGACTGATAAACTTTGTCTTTGTTAAAGTAGTCAGTGTAAAAGGACAGTAACTGTAACATCTGAATGTCTGTCAGAATGCTGTGTAAGCAAGACAGATGCTAAAGGCATGTACTGCAGGCCATACTTTGACATGTGCATCAGGTTGCCAAGAGAAGGAAGTTAGGGACCAAGAAGAAATCCTTCTTATCCATGTAGGATGATGGCCATGAATGATAGCTCATACATAGCTCTTCTGCTGTCCTCAGATGCTGGAAAAGAGAGGAACTAGTGGGGTCCTCAGTCAAGGGGGACAGAAACAAAAATGCCTAGTAAAATTCTCAAATTCAGGCATCCTGTCTCTGTCTTTTACAACTGAGTCAAAAGGCCAGGCCATCAGGCTGCATGGAATGCACACACACAATATCACTGATATCTAGTACTGTAAACAACACCATCTGACTTATAACACAAGTGGTGATGATGTAGGAATAAATATCATCCTCTTCCTGTTGTTGTGTCTTTCGGCTTTTCCCGGTTAGGGGTCACCACAGTGGAACTCCGGTCCGCTAAGGATTGGCAGTAGATTTTTACATGCCGAGTTGCCGGCCGTGATACTCAACCTTCAATGAAGGTAAGCCCATTGACGCATGCCTCCACACAGAAGACGCTCTAGCTGAGAATCAAACAGGACGTCTTACTGTGAGGCAACAATGCTACCGCAGCACCACCACCGCAGCAAAATCCTGTTCTACCATACAATATATCCCATACCTTCAGCCTGGTGTATTCCATTCATTCAGCACTCGAAAGTTTTAAAATTTTACATTATTTTTAATTGAGTTAAAAAAATATATTTTTGTGAAATAACATATTTGACCATCTTTCTTGATTTATTTATCATAAAAGATGCAGCTAATGTTATATGTATCTATAAAGGAGAACAACTTTTATGATTTCACTCCTCTGTTATATCTTTTAGAAATCCTGAAAAAGATGATGTTTTCAGATTTATTTATTGAAATTTGATTACTGGGGAAAGTCAGGCTGGGTAGAAACCTATTTTCAGTGTTGGCCTGGGGTGAAAAGCTCCATATTACCACAAAACATTTTAAGAACAATAATTTTACAATCTTTAAAAATAAAACAAAAACATCTGCAGTTAAAATATAACAAATGAGACATAACATAAAAACACAGGTCAAGAATGGATGCAAGTTATATGGCAATCATTTCATATTTAGAGAAATTTAGACAGTTTGTAGAGAAATTAAAGGTAAGTTAGTCTAATACAAACAGGAATTGCAATATGAAATGACGGAAAAACAGGCTTATGATATATTTAGATAGGAAGTCAGGGAACAGAATTTGATAGAAGTAAGGAAGTAAGTGAAGAAGGGAGAGTAAGGAAATATAAGGAATAATAAGGTACTTGTTCACATTTAGGGATATAGTTTATCCTTATTTTGAGGAAGAACAGAGCCAGATTTTAGCTAGAAAATCTTTCAGAGTGGTTTTGAAAGATGGAATGGAGGGTATATACCTGATGGATACCAATAAGGAGTGCCAGGCCTTAGCAACCTTGCCCGAGTACATACAATGACCAGCAGATTTGATAATTTTGCAGATGACAGGAGTTTCTAGTCACTGGATCTCAATGACTGGCTGGGAACATAGCTGTGCAGAATATTTTTTAGTACTGGACAGGCAGAGGGGATGCTTGATAATTTTATAGGTAGTAAAAAGTTGTTTATAAGTTATTTGATGAAGCAATTTTAATTAATTTAGAATTTTTAGTGCTATACATTGGTGGGTTCTGAAAGGGGTATTTAGCAACTTTGTTATAGCATTGTTCAAATTTTTGATTTTTGTGATGCCTGAAGATGACGGATGGGAGCACCATAAAGAAATCTGGGGAGGAGATAAGTAGTGGCAAGTGAGAAAGATTCTTGGCTTTGTAAAGCATCCCTACTTTTTGATGAGTTTTTCTTAAGCAATTTTGTATACACAGGTTGAATGTAAGATTATCATCCACTATCAACCCTAATAATTTACTATGAAAAGTGATTTCAATGGTTTTATTATCAATAAAGAAGATGTTAAATTTAGTTTTTTCGCAAGAGAGGGATTTTGGGAAAAAAATAGTAGTTTGGTCTTTTTTGGGTTGAGCATGAGCTGTGAATTAGGAAGCCATGTTTCAGTGGCTGTTAAAGCTTCCTTTGTAATTTTTTGTCAGATGTACACATGAGAGGGAATCATCTGTATATTGTATTAGGGTTACCTGTTTTTTTTAATTTCTACAAATCTTTTGGGTTTCTAATACCATGATGGGAATGGACCCCATTCCTAAGTCAAAGTACGATTAAAGTTCATGAAATTAGTATTGTTTCAATCTTTGATGTCAGCCAAAAAGTGCTCTTCACAGCACCCGCAATGTGCCCAGTAAAGACTCCTGCTGCAATTCATATGGGGTTACATGGATTGGTAACGTATCTAAATACGATTGTAGATTCTTTTTTATAAGACCCATTGCTCCTAGTACTAGTGAAACTGTCTGGGTATCTTTTGTCCACATTGCTTTCATTTCTGCCTGCAAATCCTGGTATTTTATGACTTTGTGTCTCTCTGTATACAAGACACTGTAGTCACTGGGTATGGCGATTTCATTGATCAATGCTACTTTTACCTTCTTTTCTTGGACCACTACGCCTGTTGTGTGGAAGTATAGATAGTGTTGGTGAAGATGTTAAAGAGGAGGGGATCAATGACATAGCCTTGTGGTGCACCGGTGGTGACTGAGAGAAAAGGAGAGTTTTGAGTTCCATTTTTCTGACTGATTCCTATTGGACAGGTAGTTAATGAACCTCAGAAGGGTGGGCTGAAAGAGACCTAGTGAGAACATCTGAAGTAGAAGTTTGATGTTTCAATGTTGAAGGCTTTAGACAAGTATAGAAATAAGGAAGAGACTAGTTTGATATTAACTATAGCTTTAGTGACAGTATCTATATTGGTTAGAAGGGTAGTGTTAGTAGCATGGGAAGGAAGGAAGCCATGTTGTATAGGGGATAGGAGTTCTTCCTGCAGGAGGCAGTCTAGCAACTGTTTTTGAATATATTTTTCATGTATTTTGATAAGAGGAGATAAGATTGCTATAGGTCTACAGTTATTAATGTTTGTTAAATTTCCTCCTTTGCACAAAGGGATAGTGTTTGACTTTTTCCAGAGACAGAGAAGGTAGGATTCTTGGACTGACCTACTTATAAGGAGTGAGATAGGATAGGCAATGCTATTGGCTGTTATTTTCATATACTCTCTTGGAAGGTCATCAGCTGAAGATGAGCATGGTTTAACTTTGTTTAAGAGCAGGATATGGGCACAGTTTGATTTTTTATTTATTAAAAATGTAGAAGCACACTTATACTCTAGTCATTAATCATTTTATATATTTGCATCTTGGGTGACTTAGATACCCATAGTATTATCATATTGCAATGTTTTATTTTAATATTATTTTTATTTATTTTTTCTTAAAATGAAAACAACTTTTTTCTAGTGAATGTTCAAATATGTAAAATGAATGTATGATTAAACACGTTTTTGCAGATGTTTGTGCTAGATGAAATGATGTTTACAATTACAGTTTTTTTAGGGTATCGCTGAGCTTGTGAAGTAGTGTAAATATTATACATATTGTGGAAGGAAATGTCAGAGCTACAGACAGGCTGAGTTATTCAAACCAGTGATAAACCTCAGCATAGTAAAATGGAGGTGATATTGAGGGCTGGGGGCACCATAAGACTGACATTTAGTACTCTAGTCAGTAATCTGGTTATCTTGTGTCTGAGGCTCCAGAAAAGTTGTAATCAGGCTGATATATCCTTGAAGAGAACTTTTCCTACACAAGACAAGGTAGATTGTATGTGGTGACAGTCACCTGTTTGATAACTTATTGTTAAAATGTGACCCTTCCACACTCCCAACTGCTATGCTAACATGAAGAATCTGTACTTACACCCCTATGTCACACTCTAAGTAAACTTCCATATGTTAGAATCTTTAAACAAATCCTTACTGCAACGATGACAGCTTTTCAGTTCTAGCAACACTACTTTCAGACTCTCTCTTTCCCAGCTAAAAATTTAGTCTCCAATTCAGGCTTTCATGTCACATTTAAAACATTTTTCAGTGAAACACAGTGTAAATGTTACATGGTGGTTCAATTACTAGAGATTCATATTCTCCCCAGACTACTTTGTCAGTTTTACTGTCCCATGTTAAATGATGTTAACAATTCCTTTGTATATCTAACTTCACATCACTTGTTATACTGGTCCAGCTTTCTTCTAATTTCAGTATTGTATTTGATTATATAAACTCTATTTTTCCAAACTGAAACATTCTATGCTAGATTTCTGAGTATTAACATTATTTTTTATTAAATGCCTTGTAATGCTTTTTCTGTTGTATTTCATTGTGCAATGTTCTACTGCAACAGTTTTTGTTTTTACTGTTTGAACTTTCCCAGACTGAAATCAGTCTAAATTTATCAGTGGGCTGCACACTTAATTTTGTTGATCTATGGATGAGATGTTAAGTTATGGCCTTATCTGCTTAAGTTGGTGGTAGGATAGGTGGATGTAAAAGTTCCCAAGGTACCTACTGAAAAAACTAATGGTACTTTATTTATATACAAAACTCTTATTTACAAATTTTTTTACATATTTACAAATGTACATATCTATCAAGCTATATGTGCAAATCTGATTATACAATCATAGCAAATTTTTATCACTGTTAGTCCCCCACACCTTTTTCCATAACCATCTGATTTGACTTAATATTTTTGCTAGCATCCATTTATCATTAAACATAATTTCATTTATTTTCATTTCACCTAAGCCATATAAAATAAAATAGTATGTATTATTTTAACATATTCTTAATACTTTTCTTGCAATATCTATATTTAATCATTTCCATGTTTATTTTATCCACTTCTTTTATATCTTCAAAAAATCTTTACATAGTTTTTCCCATAACTTTTTTACTCTATTACATTTTTAAAACACGTTCCATACTTTCTTCATCTTGACAATGTAAACATATTCTATAACTTGTCACCTTATGTGCTATATTTCCTTTTACTGGAAATTTATGTATTGCCAGTCTCCACAAAAAATATTGATATTCTACTTTCTGATTATACTGTTTGCGTCTTGTTTTTATAACATTATTTTTTTCATCTGTTAGATTTTCCAATCTATCATTAAATTCTTAGACCATAATGTTTATCATTACATTCTTATACCATACTTTTCTTTTTCAATACCATCAATTTTTATTTTCCTCAAAAATACTCTTTCTAGGTAATATTTTATTTCCTCATTTACATACTCTTTTTCATTTTTACTCTTTTTACCATACTCACAAATTTATCATATTTATATTTATACAATTTCAATACTAAACTCTCAAAGTTTTCATTTATCAACTTTAACACTTTGTACAAATTTAATGAAGCAGCATATATCACTGGTTTAATTAACTCTAAACCTCCTTCTTCTTTGTTTACATACATAACTCCTCTTTTTACTGGGTTTAATCTAGAAGCCCATATAAATGAAAAAAAAATATCTGCAATGATTCCTTTTCAAATACTGTTGGCAATGTAAATATACTTGCCAAGTATGACATTTTCCACATCACTACTGAATTTATCAAATAAGCCTTTTTTTGAATGATAATGTAGATGTTCTCCAGAAAAGCTAGGTTTGTTTTATTTATTGTATTGTTTTTCCCAATGAATTCTTCTTACATCTTTATTCCCACATTTTGTACTTAATACAGAAATTTCATTCACTGTAAAATATATACCCTTGATCTTTGCTACATTACCTAAACCTTTGCTTTTCTCTTTATTTAAAACTACCCGTATCATCTCTAGACATTTGTGCAAATTACTTCTTTAATCCAAATGTTGTTTTTTGCAAGTATATCACCTGCATATATTAACAGAACTGCAATTCTTAACCCTCCAGGTGTTATATACCCTGCTTTCTTCATTTTGTAATTTATTTCACATACTATCACATTCATAACTAATGCAAAGGGTATACAACTCATTGACATCCCTCTCTTACATCGTTCTTCATATGTACCTCATGGCTTAACCAGCCATTTACAAGTATTTCTACTTTATTAGTAGTATACGCTGACATACATATTTTCCTAACTTTCTCACTTATACTATTTTTTTCAACATTACCCATAAAATTTTATGTCCAATTGTGTCAAATGCCTTATTCAGGTCTCCTGTCATGATTTTCACTTCTTTTCTGTTCATATCATCCACAATTTCTCTAATTATTATTGATCATTCTTGACCACCCTTCCCTTTTATACTATATATGCTATCTTCCATACCATTTTCCAATTTAGTTTCAAATCTCTTTTGTATTTTCATAAGGACATTATAATCATTATTTAATACTATCAGTCACCAGTTTGTCTTTTATCTTCCCTTTTCCGTATGAATTTAAATATTCTACTATGTAATTCTTTATGCACAAAACCTTAATTTAACCATTCATTCAAAATATTAACTTTTTTTTTTTTTTTTTTGCCAAGCCCTTACATTTTTTTATACATTTCATACTGTATTCCATCTGGTCCAGCCAAATATATAGTTACTTGTCCTAATACGTTCATTTAAAGAAATCTCTTTTTCCAACTCACTATCCTCTTTTTCTGTTAATCTTTTTTACTTTCCATATTCTTTTTATTACCTTATTTTTTCTTTAAACATTTTTGTACATATTGTACTACACTATTTCCTGAGTTTTCAATTTCTTATTTTACATTTTTTATTTCTCTCATTACACTATCACCTTCCTTTACTAATCTGTTTAACTTGATACGTCTCTTTTTTCCTTGTAAAAATATGTTTGCATATATGACTCTTGCATTTTTTCTTGATTTCTTCATATAATTCTTTTTCTGTCAAAGTACTTTCTATCATTGCGCTCTAAATCTTCCAATTATATTTTTTATATTTTCTTTCTCTACTTTTCTACAACATATTTCCACTGTAAAAAAAAAAAGTTATAGGTTCATAGGTAGGTACTAGGCTATCTGCCCAAAGACATTTATAAGCTTAGCTGGAATGTGTTGGCTTTCGCCGTCCCCTTAGATTAGTTCCCCGTGCCTCTGTCCAGCACAGCCACTGAAGTGACTCCTAGGGTAAACTTTCTGTTTCCCATCCACTCATCATGGTTTCTCTTTAAGAGTGTTAGTGAGGAGCTCTGCCTAATGTAGATTGGAATCTTGTTACAGACCACGGGAAGTCTCTGGGACAGGGATCTATCCCTCCAGCACATCCTATTTATTGTTATAGTGAGGTATAGATCCCTAGAGCATGTGGCTCGAGGGGATATGGTTTTCTTTAGGTGGAGCATGTTCATCAATTCTGGGTTGGACATGGCCTTGTATGTCAGGCAGATATCACCTCTGAGTAGGTGGTATGCAACTGAGTACAGCTGGGGTTTCTTCAGTAGAGTTGCATAGGGCATCTGTTTGTGGCCAGTGATCCTCTTTGTGAGGTATTTCTGTGGTCTTTCCAGCTGTTGCAGGTGTCTTGTAAGGTACATCCCAAATGGGGCATTGTACTCTATGATGGGTCTGATGAGTGATGCGTAGAGGGGCACAATTACCTCTTTTGATCTGGATGCAAACCCTTTTGTGATTAGGTGGGCCACATAGAAGGATTTTCTAATGACTTTGGCAATGTGATTATTAAAGGAGAGATTATGATCTACTTGGGTTTCCAGATCCCTTATTATGTCTTACGTATTTAGGGGACTACCACCTATGTGGTAGTTTGTTGGTACTTTGTTTTTTCCAAAGGGGATGGCTATGAAACTTTTGGCATTTAGCTTGAGGTCATGGTTTTGACACCAGGCATTTGTCTCAGTGAGACCCTTTTGGAGGATGTCTGTGTCAGCCGGAGAGTCAATTATAGCCCCTAGTTTGCAGTCGTCTGTGAACTTGGTCAGCCATAGTCCTCCTGTGCTTGCCTGTACCTCTGAGAAGTATATGTTGAACAGGAGGGGTCCTAGGACTGAGCCCTGGGGAACGCCACTTGTAACCAGTTTAGAGTCAGACCTAGCTCCTGCAACTCTTACCATGTGGGTTCTGTCCGTGAGCCAGTTGGCAACTCATCTCGTGATGTAGGGGTTTATGTTCAGGCTGGTGAGCTTGTCTATAATACCAGAATGGGGAATGGTGTCGAAGGCCTTTGCAAGTTCTAGGTAGGCTGTGTGGACCACCTTTTCCTCATCTATAGCCTTGGTAACCATCTCAAAGAAGTCCACCAGGTTTAGGAGGCATGATCTTCCCTTAAAGGCGAACTGGGAAGGGTCCAGTGTTTGGAGGTTCCCAAAGTGTCTGTTAATGAGATCCATGATGATGTGCTCCATAGCCTTGCAGACCAAGCTAATCAGGCTTATAGGGTGATAGTTCCCGGGGTCTGTTGTGGCTCCACCTTTGTGGAGCAGAATAACTGTTGCTGTGTGCCACTCTATGGGCATGTAGCCTGTGGGGAGGCTGTTTGAACAGTGTGTTTAGATGAGGGGTTAGTTAATCTTTGAGCTTGTGTAAGATGCAACCTGGGACACTGTCCGTTCTCATTGATGCTGTGTTTTTGGCTTTGGAGAGGGTTGTTTTAACCTGAGTGTCTTGATTTCAGGGGCATTACATTCTTCTGGTATGGTAATGGGCCCTTTTGGGGGTGAGAGGGGGTGAAGTCTGCACTGAACCTGTCTGCCAGGATGTTGGCGATATCAGTCGGTTCAGTGTATTTTGTACCATTCTGCACTAATTCCAAGCAGATCTGAAAATTGCCACTTAGATTCTTGACATAGCTAAAGAATGCCTTGTGGTTACCTTTGGAGTCCTTGGCAATTTTTCTTTCAAAACTAGCCTTGGATGATTTTTATGAGGGATCATAGTTTCTTGCTGATATGGATCAGGGATGTCTTCCCTTCTTGGGATTTTACTCTTTTCTGTACTAGTTTCCTCCTTCTATTGTATAGCTTGTTTATGGCAGAGGTTCACCAGACTGGTTTCCTTTTCTTGGAGGAGTGAGTCTTGATTTTGTTGGGATAGCACAATCCATGCATTCTTGTAGGTGCCCATAGAGTGCATTAGTAAAGGATTTTGCAGCTTGGGCAGCATTATCCTTTAGCATGGGGGATTTGAAACTTTCCACCTCGGTCTTAAGTAATGTGAAGTTTGCTTTTGAAAGTTTTTTCACGGTGGTTTCTTTGACTGGGGGTGGGGGAGGAATGTGGATATCCAGAGTGATTAGTTTATGGTCAGATCTAACCAGAGAGGGGTTGACCTCCGGTGTGGAACACCATTCGCCCATGTTGGTGATGACCAGGTCCAATATGTTGTCACCTCTGGTAAGGGTGCTGACCAGTTGATTCAGGGTGTTTGAGTTTATAAATTCTAGGAAATGTTGGGCAAGGGAGTTAGTACTTGAGTAGTTCTCCCAGTTAATGTTTGGGTAATTGAAATCACCCAATATCAGGGTGTTTGGTAGGGCCTTTATATTTCCCAGTGTTTCCAGAAATGCGGAATGTGGGTCCTGGGACATGGTGGGTGATCTGTAGCAAGCTACAATTTGAATTGCAGTTCTGCCCATTGTTAGTTGCACGTGGATGATCTGTCAAGCATCGTGCTGTGCCACTAACCTGGAGGTGAGGGTATCCCTGATGAATATGGATACGCCCCCCACTTTTTGTATTTTGGTCCGGGTTTTGTGGTAGAAATGTATGGCATGAGTTGAAGCCATGGTAGTGCTGGGGTGCTCTCTGGAGCCTTAAACCAGGTTTCTGTTACTGCACATATATCAAGTTTCTCCATACTGAGGAGTGCCTCGAGTGCGCGCATTTTGAAGTTTAGACTTCTGGCATTGAGTAGCATTACCCTCAGTTTTGTGTTACTTGTGCTATTTACGGTGGTGGGTTTGTCTTTTGAGCCTTGCCTAAAAAAGGCACTATGGGGGTGTCAAGAGTCTTGGCCAGTATTTGAAAGCCTAAGGGTGACAGTTGCAAGCCATCTCTAGCAAAGCAGCGTGGCTTGTCGAGCACATGTCATCCCAGGTTGACAGCCACTGGATCCTTAAATATCATCTACCATTCAGACCAATTTTTATAAAATGTTCTCATACTAATATTATCTTTCCATAGCTGTATTACTAATCTACTTCCTTCTTCATTCCATGCTTTCTCATTTATCCTTTTTATTTCTTTTCCTATTTTTATATATTTCTCATTTTCCTTTATATCTATTCATATTGCAAGATGACAGGAAAGTCCTGGTTCAACTACTTCCCCTTCTCATATAATACTGATACTATAACATAATCTATTTAAATTTTATACATACCCATTTTGCAAGTCCATGAATTTTTATCCCAAAATTTTAACTTCCCACATCTTATTACCTCTAACATTTCTTGTATCATTTCCTTTCTTTTTATTCTTGCCTCTTAAGTCATAGTTGAAGCCTCCCTCTATTATAATACTCATAGTTATTACTTGTATAAAATCTGATGAAATAAGCATTCCCTTTCATTACAATTAGTATAAGCATATAGTGTTACAATCAAAGATACTTGTTCTTTCCATTTTAAATCTACAATGGTTAATCTTCTCATTTTTGCTAAAGTTACATTTAATATCTTTACTGTATTTCTACAAAATATGGCTATTCCAGAACATCTCTAATTTCCCAAATTCCAGATGATCTTTCCTCACCATAGCATCTACATTTGTAATTTTCTTTGTTTGTTAAAAAGCTTGTGTTTTCTTGTATAATTCCATATACATACATGTATTACACCATTCCTAAATTCCTATTCTTTTTAATATATTCTTAACTCTATTCACATTTACAGAAAGAAATCCATAATTTACATTTCCCTTTTTCCTTAGAATCATGGTTTCATAAGTTCATAGCTAATTACTAGGTTAGCTTTCTTAATAGGCCATTCTAAGCCTATCCAAACATTGTACTTTGTGTCTGTGAGTCAAACAACTTAACCTTTATGCCAAGTCCAAGTCATTAGCTGTAGATATTCTTTTTCATCCACTTCCTTTCTTTTTTTCTTTTATATTTACCCCTTCAAATTTATTTTCCTGCTTTTTCTTGCCATATTACCAACATAATTCCATGCCCCCATATACTACCTCCCAATTTATGTCTCATCACTTATTTGAAAACCTTTGTCTATGTCCTCTTTATTTTTTCTCATCTATTTTTTCTTCTCTTTCTACTATGTCTAAAATTTTTCTTTGTTCATTTTATTCTTTCTTTTTCTTTCTTCCTCTTACTTTCATTTTTGCAAGCCATCCATAAATGTCTAATTTTGTTAGATTTATAACATTTCAATTCACATTTTTTGCATCATGCCCCATTTCCCCTTAAATATAACATTTTCTTTTGTCACAGTTACTTTTCAAATGTCCTTTTTCACAAAAGACTTATTTTGGTTGTCTCCAGTATTTTACAATACCCCTATACCTTTCCACATTTATCATGATTGGTATATCTATATTTTTTTATCTTTCTATTTTTTAACACATTACAATCCCAGCCACCAGTCCATATAACCCTTCTGTCAAACTTTTGCAATCTTCAGTACTTCTTTACATAAAGCTTTCAAATGTCCTTTAAAGTCTCTCTTTCTATCTCTGTTCAAAATTGTACATGCGTTTTCTTTTTTGTTTCCCTGTTAAATTATTTTATCACATAAAGATTCCATGGGTTATAGCCTTTCTTTTTTCATATTCTCCAAGAAAATGTTCCACCTGAAAAACAGTTACAAAATGTATCTTTGTTAGTAAGGATAAATGCTCCTACCTAGGAGCTATTAAATTGTCCCACACTTCATACCTATTTCTTTGTAGTCTGTATTTGGAATCTTTATAATGCACTACCATGTTTAATTTTCTTCTGCCTTCTTTTCTGCTACTCCACTTTTGTCTTCTTTTAATTTCTCTGCATAGGTTTTCTTTTCCATTTCATCACTGTTCTTCAGGATTGCATCTGAATCCTCCTTTTGTATTTTCTCCATAATTACCCCCCCTCCCCCAACAGAAACATCTTCATTTTCTGGCTCACTCTGCACCACCATTTCTTTACATAAATCATCCCACAACTCTCCCAACTGGAGTATTGTAATTTTTTACATCTGTCATTTTCTGATTCATCAATATCAAACAGATTTCTTTTAAACAGTTCCTCATAATCCTGCACATATTCTCCAATCTCAATATTTGCTTTTTTACTGCATTTCTTTCACCACTGCATCATTGCCTTGTCTTTCCACCTGCCACCCTGTTTCTCTGGGTTGCCTCTGTGCCTGGAATGGAAACAGGGAGTGGTCCTCCAAAATGGGTCCCATTCGCAACAGTGACAGAGTAGAGGTTCTTTATTAATACAAATTATACACGTTATTTACACATTATTTGCAAGTATTTACATTTTTATCTAACATATAACACAATTCCTTATATCTTAATTTTCCCCCACTCTTTTTCCACAACCAAAACCATATCTTTTTCAAAATTTCAGGCAACACCCATTTTCCATTAAACTCGATTTCAGTCTCTTATTCCATATTGTCGATAAACATAAAACTATCTGTTATCAATCTCTTTCATCTGTTTGTTTTTGTTACCATGGTACCCATACTGCAAGATGTTCATATTTATATCTGCAACACTTTGAAAAACTTTCAATAGCTTATCTTCACATCCTTTTTTTCCATAATTCCTTTATGTTTGAAGAATTTAAAAAGAAATTCTCTGTTGTCTCAGGCTCCCCACAATGACACGCCCTCTCTTGATTTTTTATAAGGCATATGAGCTTTAACAGGTAATTTTCCAATTGCCAATCTCAGCATAAAACTATTACATTGATAAATTTTCCTACTCCATGCAAGTCTTATCTTAATCACATCTCTTTCTTAATTTCTTAAATGGTTCCATGGATATATATAATGTACATTCTTTATATTGCATACCATTCTTTTCATTTTTTTCTACATTTTTATATTCAATTTCCACAAAAATATTCTGATACTCTTTCATGTCTTCATTTACTAAATCTTTCCACCTTTTCCCAGAACTTATTTTCTCCCAAAAAGTCTTATATTTAACTTTCAATACAAGATTAATTAAATTTGTATATTTATCTTCTAATCCTACCAAAACTTTATAAAGGGTCAGTGAAGCCATATATACAACTGGATTGATTAAAACTAGTCTAACATCTTCTTCTTTAACATACAGAATATCTCTTCTTACAAGATTCAACCTTGATCCCCATATGAAAGAAAATACAATAGACAATTATTTTTCAAACTTGGATGGTAAGATATAAGCACCTGCTAAATAAGCAATTTTACCTAAACAAAAGAATTTATTAAATTCACATTTTATATGACAATTTATATGCCCACCAAAACACACAAACTTCCCTTAATTTCTGTATAGTTTTTCCCATTGTTTTCCCTATACATATTCATCCCATATTGTATTCCTAAAATATCTATAAAGTCATTATTGAATGTAATCCTGTCTATACTATCTTGTCTCAATACCTTTACTTTTATCTTTGTTTATACATAAGGTGAGCATTTAACTACTCATTTAATCTTCTAATCACTTCTTCCATCCATTCTTTATTCTTAATAAGTAAAACTATATCTACTTATGTAAACATGTTTGAATTTCTTCTGTTATTCTATTTCTTGCCATTCTCAACTCTCTATTCATTTTATTAACTATGAATATTGCTGGCTGTTCATCTCTGCTTTATCCCACATTCTATTTTTATTTCATCACTTAACTATCCATTTAATATCACACTCGCAGCATTATTCTCATACACAGACACCAATATTTTTATTATCTTATCACTTATATTAGAATCTCCAATATATCCCACAAAACATTATATTGTATTCTATCAAATGCTTTACTGAAGTCTCCTATCATAATTTGTGTCTACCTTTTTATATAACATTTATCTCCTCTCTCTCAATATCCATAATAAATATTGACTTTTTACCTTTTTTACTAGAAATCATGTCATCAAGTAATTTATCCACAATATTTCTTAATCTTTTTCCTATTATTCTCATAAATATTTTGTAATCTGTATTATTCAACACTATCAGTCTCAAATTAATTATATCCTCTATCTCTTTTCCATATACATTTCATAACCCCTATACATATCTTTGTCCACTATTCCCTTTTCCAACCATTCATTTAATATCTCCACAAAACACACTTTTTGCCATTCTTCCACATTATAATACATGTGATACTCAATACTATGTATACATACAGCTTTTCTCATCTCTAATTCCTTTAAAATTATATTATGTTCTTCTTCACTTATATTTTTCCATATTCTTATCCCCTTCATTTTTTTAACTTTCCATTTCTGCTTTTCTTCTATATAGCCTATTTATATAAATTCTCTATATACTTCCTTATTACTTCATTTGTTTTTGCATATTCACTCTCTCTCCTTCACTGTTCCCTTATTATACCCTTATTATTATTTATTTTTTTTCTAACAATCTTGTTTAAATATGGTGCACCTCTTTTCTTCCCAATAAAAATATATATTTGCTTAGACATTTTTTATATTCTCCTGATTCATTTCACATATCTTCTCCCTTTCAGAAATAATCTTTTCCATCTTTAAACACCTCCCAACTTCGTCGCATATATTTTACTTTTTCTTTTCTCTTTCTCATTACTTGATATTGTAAAAAAAAAAAAACATTTTATTTTTTTCTTTAAAACTTATCCACCAATCCATCCAATTTTCATAAATGTTTACATGATCCTTCCATAATTGGTTAGGCTCTTCTCTTCCTTATCAAACTATGTTTAAGTCTCTTAATACCTTTACATAATCTTGTATATCTTTCATTTTCTTGTACTTCTACCCATATAGCTAAATGAGCTGAAAATCATGTTTCCTTTATTCCTTTTTGTACTATTTTTAGGCTATCAGATATTACAAAATAATTTCCATTTTTGTATCATTTCTTTTATAAGCCAATATTTCTCATCTGATATATATATATATATATATAAAGCTTTCCACTTTTCATTATTTTATATGCCTTCCTATCATTTCTTATTTTTTCTTTTTTCTTAAATCACAATTAAAGTCTCTCAACAATTTTATTTCCATATTTGCTATTACTTAGTTCAGAATCTTTTTAAACATTACTTCTCTTTCTTTCATCATAACATACACATAAATTGCAATAATTCTATACACATCTGTTTCATTCTGTTACTATTGTTATGCCTTATTCTACAACAGTATAATCTAAAACTTTTACTACTTTGTTGCATAACATATCTATACCTGAACATGTATCTTCCCCATATTCCAAATATTATTCTCACCCATTTTTCCATTTGTAACCTTTCTTATTCTGTTAACATTCTTACATCTTCTAATATAATTATATGCATATCAAGCAATGCACACCATTCTAAAATACCTATTCTTCTTTTAATGTTCTTTATACTATTAACATTTATTGCTAAGATTCTTGGTCTTCTTTTAGTAAAGCGTTACTATTTTGTTTCACTTGCCTTTCACCTTTTTATTTTCTTTCATGACTACACTTTTTTCTATTTTCACTCTCTTCCCTATAGAATTCTTTTTACCTCACACCTCTCCAAATTACATCTTCATCTTCACTTGTTTCTTATTCCATTTCTTCCACTTCCTCATTTTTTACTTATCTATTTTTTCTTTATTATCAATCCATTCTTCATATTCTTTTTCTGTACCGCTATCTACAGATTCATATATTTGTCCTTGTCCTTTAACTTCTACATTTTTTACAATCCATCCATGTTTGTCCTGTTTTCTCACATATTTTACATATTATATCATACTTTTAGCTTCATACCCTGACTTCCCACAAATAAAATACTTTCTTTTAAGACAACTGTTAATCAAATGATGGTCTTTTCCACAAAAACAACATGTTTTTGGTTGTTCTCTATATTTAAAACCTCTATTTCCATCTACATTTATTACTTGAAATGCGCTAAAGTTTTTCATTTTCCATTTTCAAAATGTCTCCACAGTCCCATCCTCAGTCCATACTCCTCTATCATAAATTTTTGTATGTCATCACTTCTTTACATACAGTCTTTAAATGATCTTTCAGTGCTTATTGGTTCCTAGGTGTGTACTAGGCTAATGGACCTGGAGGCATTTACAAGCCTAGCCATAGTTACAAGCATAGCCATTTGAAATTGGACAACAATTCATTTTTTTCTCCCTCTATTAAACAGTTGTACTACATACAAATTCTAGGGATTACAATCTTTATTTTTTCAAACTTTTCTAAGAATTCCTCCATATACTGGCCTGTTTTGAATAAAATGTCACAAAATGTCTATTTATATGTATAAAAGCTCTTACCTTCTTAGGTGAAATACCAAGAGCTGCAATTATTGAATCCCAAATCTCAATCCTTTTGAGTTCCTTTTCTGCTTTACTATTCAACCTCATCACAAATTTTCTTCTTGTCTTTCTTTTTTCTTCCACACTCTTCACTCCATCCTTCACCTTTTGAGCATATGGTTTCTTCTTAATTTCTATTGCTTACACCTCATCCTCTTGTAGTTCATCCATTTCACTCCATGAAGCTGCCACCTCAGTATCCAGTTCACTCTCATTCATGTCTCTTCAATAAACATCTTGCAACCCACCTTTGCTGATTCTCACCTGCTCCCTCAAACAACCGCTCCTGGAATAAACACTTGAGTCTGGTACAAGTCTGAAAACATTCTGTTCCTTCACCTCCTTCATTCCTCTCTTCTCTGCTGATATGGATGACCCCTCCACTTTTTCCACTTCACTTAACTGCCTTTCTTGTAATGGCCCAGCTACTTCCATGTTGGCATTCTTCTTCTCCGATGCAACATTCTCCTCGCACACAGTCCCATACTTCTCTTCCTGTTTCTCTGATTTGCCTATGTGCCTGGAACGGAAACAGGAAGTTGGATGGACCACAAACTATAGTGTCCTTGTATGCTACAAGTAGGGGAAGTTCCCTAATGCACTGTTCACTTCCCCTAGTCTCCCGAGAAAAGAGGACGCTAGCTTAGTGGGACTAACCCAGTCAATGATAGAGAGATACATAGATAGATAAATAGACAGACAGAGAAAAGATTTGTTTGATGAAGTGTTGCCCATGATGTTTTGCCCCAACATTACTCTTTCTTTTATGTTCACACAGACTGTGGTACAATTTTGGCCTTATTCCTGCCCAGTTTTCATCCTACTGAATGTGTTTTGCTGTTTTAGCACTCCTAACTTTCTTCTCTTCTCTATATTTGCTTTTGTCAGGTTTTGTACTGCTCTGTTGTGATTAAGACAAATCTCAATATCTATGATTAAATCATATCAGTACTGTTGTGTTTTGCATAACTTGAGCATGTCAGTTCCATCTCTTCTCATTCAATGACACCCTGAAAAACAAGAGTTCTGGTCAAGATGGGTCAATCTTGCAGATCTACATAGACTAAGAAAAAGACACATGCACCAGTGAGTTCATTTTATTTGTGGCCTACAAATTTTAAGACTAAGTAGTTCACATGTAACAGCTTTTATTTTACTAGTGTGACATTTCAACACATTTCATATTCCAGAACCATTTTGAGTAGTCAATGAATGCTGGTTCATTAAACCATCGATTTTTGGAATACATATCCAGACTGGTATCACGTTCTGATACATGATTACCTTTAGCTGCAACTATAACACTATGTAATGCGAAAGCCTTTTTTTCATTTGTTTTAAGTCCATAGGTAACTACTACATAATCAGTCTGCAGACTATTACATGCCTAGCCAATAAACATACGCAGACTAAAGGTGAGAATCAAATCCGGTACCTTGTATTTCTGAGGTAAGCACCTTAACTATCATGCCAAACTCCAACACACACAATCTCATTCTTGTGATAAGCAATGCATTTAACAGTACATCGAATGCCTTTGTATACTGCAATGCTCTTTCTTGTATTGTAATGTGTTTTAAATCATGTTTTATTAAACACTTCTGCATGGATATAAAATGGATTTTTACATATTAGAGTCTTTGCTTTCATTTTAGACTAGCTGAGTAATCTCACTTGTATCACAAAAGGGAAATGGCAGTACCTTAAACAGGAAAAGCCACCAGTGGGGAAATAACCAATACTCATTTCTGCTTAAATTAAATTATTTTATCTGCTGCCCCTGTGTTTGAAACAGAAGGTAGCTGAAGAACACACATTTTCCATTGGTCAGCATGCACGGCAGCAACTGCTGAGACTGCACTAATAACACACCTAGCAAATCAAAGAGCTTAGAGACACCACTGGAATGAGTAATTGAACTGCATGGATAAGGCGAGCTTTGCAGCTAAAGACTGGGTTGCTTTTATACTTAATACACAGATGTTTTAGTGTAAAATAAATGTAGTTTATGATAAACTTCCTAACTCAGCACTTTCTCCAGTGACAGGTCCTAAGGCCTATACAAGCCTAGCCATAACAATTCCCTGGATATTTCTTCCCACAATATTTACTTACTTTCCACTATCATTTCTGTTTAAAAGTTTATTAAGCAAAGAACATGGAATAATAATGATGATGACATGGCAGGTAATAGAAATATGAAAGAAAATCACAGCAGCTGCTGAATCAAATGGCAGTCACTGAAGAGCAGGCAGGAAAATAACCACAGCTAAGTTATCCACTGAAATGGGACTACCGGAGTGCATGAAAGCTACAGACGGAAAACCGGTGATTAGTTAACATTTGCAAGTGCTGAGCTGTGAATACATCTGGGGATCTGAGCATAATTTAATCATCTCATACTCAAATGTTACTGACAGATCATCCTTGCAAATTAGTCTTGTACAAGGTAGTCTGTACTTGTTTGTCAACAAATACAGAAGACAGACAATAAATAAAGTAAACCAGTCATGTACAACATATCATTTTATCATACTATAATGGCAGTAGTTAGAGGCATATAATTGGAGTAATACCGAAGAAAAAAGTGACAGAAACATTATACCATGCCTTTAAAGGTTATATGTTCAACTTTACCACCAGAAGTTTAGTCATTAATTTCCTTCAAAAATAATCTTGATATGTAGGTACTGTAAATGTTATAGCAATCAAATGCTTTAAAAGACAGTAGGTGTTTGGCTTCACAATCAAGCCTATGCACCTGTTTCTTCTATGGCAGCCATAAAGTGTCAGCTGTGGATTTGAAGTCTTCCTAGCTTTCCACTAAGTGGGCCTTTTCCAGTCAGTGCATACTGTTGCTCAGCAGTTTCATCTTTTCACATTTTAGAAAATTCAAACTTGGCTACAGAATCTTTCCTTTTAACAGAACCCTTTTACCCCTTTAGAATCCCTTCTCAAACCCCCATGTCCTGCTCTCTACTTTGTGTGTGCTCTCATCCCTGTGGTCCCAGATATTCAGTGCCCTCCCTGATTTATACTTTTGGTGGTTCTACGGTAGCGTTGTCGCCTCACAGTAAGATGTTGTCCTGTTCGATTCTCAGCTAAAGTGTCTTCTGTGTGGAGACATGCGTGAATGGGCGTACCTTCATTGAAGGTTGTGCGTCAGGGCTGGCAACTCGGCACGTAAAAATCTACTGCCAATCATTAGCAGACAGGAGTTCCACTGTGGTGACCCCTAACCAGGAAAAGGTGAAAGACACAACAACCAGTTATATGCAGCTGCATGGCATTCCTCTGTGACTTCTTATATGTAATGGTAGGCCATCCCTCAATTCATGTATGATTTCACATTGCCTCTACTAAAAGATTAATAGCCTATATTTCTGTTAATATAATGTCCGATTATGTTTTGTTTCCTTCTTTAGTGAACCCTTTCTTCATACTGCACTTGGAAAATGGGTTTGAATTAATGTGTCTACACTTATAACCTAGATTTTATTGAAGGGAGAATTATGTTTAATGGTTGCCCAAGTGTTTTTTTAAAATAGTGCCATATTTTTTTTCATCTGTAAGCTCATGAATCCTTAACAGATGTGCTGATTTAGTCAAAAATTGAGCAGAGCGGTGCTAAGTCATAGGTATTAAGAGACATTTTTGTGTATCTGTTCCGGTTCACTAAACATTCGTGAATACAGCCTAAACAGTTGACTTAATCGAATGACAGCTTTTATACCAACCTTCATATTCTGCTAGTCCAGTGGTGATGCATCAAAGACAGTATTTCATGCAGCAGCAGCAGTTAAGCAGACAAAGCGGCCTGACTGTATTACTGAAGTGCCACGAGGCAGACATTTGGATTACTTAAATGGGCTATTCCTCCAGATTATAGGTAGAATTTTCAGTAGGTGTGATAACAGAAGAAGGGGTAGAATCTTACTTATGTGAGTAATGGTATAATCTAAGTGTCACACGTAGGATATGGGAGCAACATTTAAATAAAAGTAAACTGAATTTGTCCTGCGGTTATGAAAAATAAATGTTAACTTTAGTTGCAGAAATCCTTATTTCTGTGGCCAGTAAATGTTTAGCGCTTCAACTCAACCAGTACTAGCACTGACCTTCAGTGAGGCATTTGGAAGGAGGGAGAGGTCTGAGCAGTCTATATGAAGAGTTATGGGAATGACTGAGGGTAAAGCCCCTCTAGTATTAGCATTAAAATGAAACTTTACATTAAGTTCGGGCATGGTTTTGCAGGACAGTTCAATTATTATATTTTGCATTTTACTGAGAAAGTTTGACTGGGTAGAACTTCTTTTCACTCAAGGATGGGAGAGAAAAGCTTGAGAGATATAATACATCAAATTGTAGAATACACATCCAGTAATAAACATATTTCTGCACACATTCATCTCGCTGGGGATGACAGCCACTCCTACAACCCATTTTTTTCTGCATGGGATACCTTAACCTGCTAATTCATTTCCCCAAAGTGAGAGTTAGATGGTAGGGAGAAGGCCAAATACCAGGTCACTTCCTCTTAAGAGCTCCGTCCCTCTCAAAGCAGTTGTAGAAGCTCTGTAGCTATTGCTGGCCTCTAGGAGTATGTCTCCGCTGTCTTTCTGGGTTGCATGCTTGTGCACATTGGCAGCGTTTGCTTACATGTTTATCATCCAAGGAGGAACAGCTACTGATCCTACAAGGTGTCTCCCAAGTGGTGAGCTAGAGCCATATCCCCTGCTCAGGATGAGTGAGCCAGCAGGAGTCACTCACTTTTATCCTCCCCCGCCAGATCCTACAGGTGCTCAAGCTACTAGGTGAACTCAGTTTGCCTGAGTCATAGTCAGGGTTTTACCCTTCACACCACAAAGCTGACTGTTACTTTATACCCCCAAGTGCAACCACAAACTAACATGGCTGAGAAATGTCACACTATACTACATTGGTTCAAACAAGATAACTTCCACAGTAGAAAATAACACCACTTGGAAACTAGTGACACAATAAAGAAACTGTTAAACACAAAGTTAAAACACACACACAAATGCATATGTATTTGCATGGGATGCAATTGATAGCACTTTCACTGACACCTGTTCCATCAAATTATACAACATATAACTCACCAGCGAAAACACCTAAAAACTGTGGAAAAGAATGTTTGCACAGGGGGAAGCCCCTGCATCCCCCATGTTGGGTGCTGTACCATATGCATCTTCTATAACAATATACATTCATATACAAACTGACAGACTAGGCAATAGTGAGCAAAAAGAAGATTACACTAATCATCAATACTACATGATTTCACTATAGTTCAGTGTTTTTTTTTTTTATCAAAGTATCAGGTGATTGACCAAAATGCTACGACTGTTTTGCTGTTCTCCATCTGGCAATCTGCCACTATGGGTAGATCTCTATAAGATTCTGTGGCTAGGACTTCCTAGCCAATTAAAATCCAATAATTTATGCCTTATCCCACTGTAACAGTGTTGATCACCCACCAAGAAAAAACTCTGGGTACCAACACATCTGGAACACTCAGCTATCTCTGATGTTTTTCTTCCCATCAAGTTCCCCTGATTTACCCCTTTATCTTTTCAAGAGACTGGTTAGAATAAATGTAAAGTCTGACCATCATGTAGGAAAAGCTCTGGGTCCATTTAATTTAACCAAAACTGAACTCTTAGAAGCAAGCATAACACTAGCACTTTCCTACCACTCCAAATGGCTGTTACATACAACAAAATAGATTAGAGCAATATAACAGCATTTTCTGGGTGCACAAAAAACACTGCATCTGCTGAATGTGGTTGCAGGGCAACCCTGCACCTCTAGTCCTTATATACATTTGAGAATGCAAAATATCTAAGTAAAGGAAATAACTATATTTATATAACCTTGGAGGGTGTATATTTTGAGACAAGGAGGGTGGGGGAAGATCCCCACATTGGGGATGCTGGCAGGGTATAGTCTGCCAGCAAAAAAACTTTGGTTTTCAATTGTCCTTCTCTTGATATGCTGCTTTTACCAATGATGATACCATACCATCCGTGGTGGTACAGCGGTAGCGTTGTTACCTCACAGCAAGAGGATCTCCTGTTTGATTCTCGGCTGGAGTGCCTTCTGTGTGGAGTCTGCATGTCCTCCCCGTGGTCAAGTGGCCTCCGAAAGACATGCGTGAATGGGTGTGCCTTCGCTGAAGGTTGGGTGTTGGGCTGGCAACTTGGCACCATAAAAATCGACTGCCAATCATTAGCGGACCGGAGTTTCGCTGTGGCAACCCCTAACCGGGAAAAGCCGAAAAGACAAACAAACCAATGATGATACCATAGTATCAGCAAAAAATAATTGACTTCAACAATTGGTTTAGTTTCTGGTGTCACAAGGGGACTCTGTCAGCTTGGGGAAACATGATTGACAAACCATAATACTTTGCCAGAGATGGTTAACACTTGTCACCGCTTGGCATCCAGATACTGGCAAAAACTGTATCTATCCCCACATTGCCTTTTTCATGCCATGACGAGTTGTTTAACCCTCCAACAAAACAAAAATCACTCTACTACCTACAGATATGGCTTCTCACAATTAGGAAGCTAAATAAAAACAAAAATGCACTTCCTGGAAGTATTCCTCATTCTGGGGATGCAGACATATGTGCAGTCACATTCACATTGTTCAGCACCACAGAAAGCACCCTGGCTATCAAAGGCAACAATGCCTTTCATACATTTCAATTCCCCTCAGCTCAGGGTAATACAAAGGGAGGAGGTGTCTCAGAGTTCATAAAGAACAAGTGCACTGCTATACTGGTCCAACAACATGACTTATTTGAGCTACTCCATGTCCAACTGACCATAGATGCGACCCCATATCATATCCTTGCTAGCTACAGATCCCCTAACATGTCTGGAAAACCACACCTTCTACCTAAACACTCAGCCTAACACCATAATTATGGGTGACCTCAACTACCCCTCCATAAACTGGGAGATGTATACGACCCATTATTCACTTGCTCAGAGGTTATTGGATTTCGGCAATACAAACACCCTGGGACAACTAGTTAGCCCCTCAGCTATAGGTACAAATATCCTACACCTGGTACTCATGAACATAGGGGGGGTGCTGCTCTCTCCCTGGAAAGGTGTGATGACTATATGATATCCTTTAGTTTTAAAACTAACCTTCAACCCCCAACAAACTCCAAAGCTTTTAAGAACTTTGCTACCTCAGACTGACAGCCTATTAATCTTCCAAGCTCCTAAAAACCCAGATGACACTGAGGCATAGTCTGAGCTGTACACAAAAGCACTGTACAAACACATTAATAGCCGCATAGAGGAGGCAGTACCTGTCCAAGTTACACCTATGATTACTGGCAAAAATAAACCACCCTGGTGGACCCCTAGCATAAATAAGCTATTCAATAAAAGGAAAAAAATCCTCTCCAAAGTCAAGGAGAAACAGACAAAACAGTGCAAAAAGACACTCACCAGTCTAAA
This sequence comes from Protopterus annectens, assembly GCF_019279795.1. Lineage (NCBI taxonomy): Eukaryota > Metazoa > Chordata > Ceratodontiformes > Protopteridae > Protopterus > Protopterus annectens. The sequence goes on from NC_056749.1 coordinate 514,912,856, forward strand.
CAAACAAATTAGAGAGGTGGACAAGAAAACAAAACTACAAGATAGCCTCCCAGGTGAAAGATAACCGTAAGGCTTTTTTTTTTATGTTTGTAACCTGAGGGAAAATGCTCAGCAAAGTGCCAAGCTAATCATGAATAGCAACACTTACACCCAGCCTGAAACTATAGCAAAGCAGCTGGCCAACAAGTTCAGTTCAAACTTCTCACCCCATCACCACCTAACACACAAAAAATATCTGCAACTATCCCCCTACCAGTCATTACTTGGGAACAGGTCCTTATTGCTTCTCACTAAAGCCAAAAACGCAGCCTCCATGGGTCCCAATAACATTCCAGGATGCTTCTTAACAGCTCAAAACTGAATCTATCAGGGCCACTAGAAACCATCTTTAACCACATCTTCTGAACAGGCTTTGTCCCAGAGGAATGGAGGACTGCAACAGTCATCTCTATACACAAAGGGAGCCCATCAACTGACCAATGGAACTACAGACTCATAAAGCTTTATCAGTCTTTTCTGCAAGGCTATGGACAGAATTATCATTGATCTGATCAATAATGACACAGGGAATCTTCAAACACTGGACAAGACCCACTTTGGCTTTGTAAAAGGAAGGCCTTGCCTGCTCAATCTGATGGACTTCTTCCAGAAAGTCACCAGGGACATGGATGAGGGTAAAACAGTACACACTGCTTTATCTAGATCTGACCAGAGCTTTTGACACATTCTTCCACTCCGGGATCATGGATAAACTTACTGAGTTAGACAAACTCCTACATCATCAGATGGATAGCAAACTGGCTCATTGACAGGACACATGTCCAGATAGGCGAATTCACTTCCTATAAAAACCTTTTACTAGCGGTGTCCCACAGGGCTCAGAGTTGGGACCCCTTCAGTTTGGTATATACTTTTCTGAATTGGAGGCCAATGTTAGGGGCCTCTGGCTTATCACGTTCACCGATGACTGTAAGCTTGGAGCAATCACTGAATCACCAAATGATGCTGACATCCTACAAACAGGCCTAAAAATAACACATGAATGGTGCTATAAATCATGGTCTGAGACTAAATGCTAAAAAAAGCATACTCATACCCTTCAGCAAATCAGACATCCCTGCAAATTATAATATTGATAGCATACCCCTAAAAAGTAGAGCCAGTGGTGAGGGACCTAGGAACACAGATAGACAGTAAACTAAACTTTGACCACTGGGTAGCTATGGTAGTGAGGAAATCTTTCTGTGTGGCTCAACTTATAAGTAAAAGCATGGCATCAAGATCAAGAGAAGTCATAGTGTCATTGTACTCAGCCCTCATCAGGTCCATAATCGAGTAGAAGGCTTCCTTCTGCATGTACCTAACCAGACACTTACAGTAACCTGAGCAGGCCCAGAGGTTTCTCACTAAAAAAAATACAAAGTGTATGACACGTCTTATGCAGACCGACTAAAGGCCCTATCCCTTTAATCCATCTCGTATCATTTATTGAGACGTGAATTATACTTGATCTACAAGGTATTCTCTGATCCAGCCCTGATGAGAATGTTACATATTCGCAAGATAAATTATACAATGGTTACGCCTTCCATGGGCTTGAGCCTTATTTGTGACTGTAACAGTACTTGCTGGAAAGACGGATCTGTATCCCAAAGGCTTCTTCATCTATGGAATAAACTTACTGTCTCTGTAAAACAAAGCCTGTCCATCACTCCCCTCAAAAAGACATGGAAATAGTCAGTCTGTAAAATTACTCAGGGCTCCTAAACCCAAAGATCCACTACCCTGATACTACCCTATCCCATATCTGTGGAATTAAGATATAATACTGTCATATCCAGGGTATTATTGGCTAGGCCTGAAATGGCTGTTGTGCCATTAGCCTAGTAATTACCTATGAACATATGCTGTGACACAGATTCTGGCAGTAAGTTGGTTTATGTTACACTGATTGTGGTAAGAAATGGATAAACCAAATGACAAAGTAGGCTCAGAATTGATGGTATGACAGTTCCAAATTTCTTTGAAAGGCTTAAAAGATTCTATTTGTTTTCTTGAAGAACAAAGGTGTAGGAGAGATTATTAATAAATATAAAGCCCATTTTGATTATGTTTACTTTGCAGTCTGGGGCTTATCAACACACTGGAATCAATTCTAATAAATTAAGGCCTACAATGTAGGAACAGTACAGCTACTGATTAGTTTTCTGAAGGAGTAGTAGGCAGATGGAGTGCAGTGGCAGTCACAGCTCAGGACTGAAATAATGTTGATGCCTTAAGGAAGATTCTACTTCATTATTCATTATTATATAAATACTATGTAGTTTGGTTAGCAGACTCATCTGAATATGTCCTTGTGTCACTTTTGATATGGCTACTACTACTGGTGACAAGCTGAGAACTGTAAATAACTTAAATTTGAAAAAAATATATATATATATATATATATATATATATATATATATATATATATATATATATATAAATATATTCTATATATAGAATGCCGAACTGAAAGTGATCAACATTACATCAGCAAAAGTGAGTATTCAGTCACCGATATGTGGTCGATGTCATGAATGGAGATCACGGTACAGTGTGGATCAGGAAATTTACCCTTTTCCTCACTGCAGTGTGATCTCGGAGTTGGTATATTTGTTTTGCAGGGTGGTGTGGGAGGTGTAGGGGGGCTTGCTCCCTTGCAAAAAATGTAAATGGAAACATGGACTTTTGATATTGGAATTTCAGAAGTTTGAATGCCGATCATCGCTGTCGTCATGTTCGACATTGTAAACTTCTGACATTCCCACTTTCCACATAATGTTTTGAGTATTTGATTAGAAAATATTGTGATTTTCCACATCATGATAGTAAACCTGATTAAAAATAATTAAAAAAATGGTCCTCAGTGTTTATTTCAAAAAACTTGCAGCATCCTCCCTCTATGGTTTGCAATTCACACTGAAAAATAACATTTAGAACACCAAACTTTAAAATATTAGCTTCAGTTTTGTGAGTGTGTGCTCACTACTTTCATAGCTTCAACTATATTTAATCAAAAGTTAAGGAAAAACACATTTCTAAGGGCAGCATCATTAATTCAATAGAAATTATATTTTAAGTTAAAGCAAAGTGTACTTTTAGTAGCTTACAAGCTTATTAACTTCTGCCAGGGGAAATATTTCATGCTAAAAAACTTTTTAACTTAAGAATAATAAACATGTAGAGTTTTAGATAGCCACCTATCTCTTAGGTTATTTAGCCATTTTAAAAGCAGTAGCATATACATGGGGTTTCCTACACTTTCCTGAGCTACAACTACCTGGGGATAGATAAAGTTGGCATTTTGTTGTCAATTTTAAAAATGTCGAGATTTGAATTTGTTTTCAGTGTCAGTACACGTTTGTGTGTGTGTGTATGTGTGTGTGTGTATATATATATATATATATATATATATATATATATATATATATGTGTGTGTGTGTGTGTGTGTGTGTGTGTGTGTACGCAAGTGGTTCTTGCTTAGAAACTTGAATACACAAATGCTTGAAACTTACAAGATCAAGCCTAAGTAGTAATTTCCCCAAAACTCCTCTATTTGCCAGAAAAATGACCTTGTTTGAAAAATATTCTTCAACACTACAACCCAACTAGAGAATTGAGATGCACAGATAAAGTGTTAAGTGTTACAAAAGCTAACAACTCATTTGGTGACTATACTCCACTTTCCTGGTCACAATTTGGAACTTCCTTCTTCTCACTCTAAGAAAGACAGTAAACACAAACTCTTCGAAGTCATAAACAAGAGAGTATCTAAAAGATATATGGCTATGTACATGCACGACTCCTGGATGATAAATTTCCTGCCTCTTACATTCCTTTATTCTTTCCAAGCTCTCAGGCCTTTGGTTATTCGTGCAAAATGTAGTTTCTTGTCCTTTACTTTTCCCTGTTCTTCCTATCCTAAAACATTCTCTCACCTCTAAATACTAGTCCTCCATTTTCGCATTTTCTGTCTCCTTCTACCAAGTTCATTTCCAAATAGGTTTCAATGCTAAGGCACTGCTGTTAATTAACAATACCCTGTTTAAATGTATATTTTTGGATTATTTGTATGCTTCTGTTTACTATGTTCCTTATGTAATTTTTTTCTGGAGCTTTTCTCCCCAGAAAACAAAGTTTCATAGCTCATTACACGATAGTATGATTACTGATTCTCTGGTTAAAAGTTGTATATTTGTTAATTAAATACATACATCTGTTAACTATGTTCTTTAATTACTGCTGGAGTTTTTCTGGAGCATTTCTCCTCAGGCCTCCACTGAAAAGGGGTAGCTTTCTGCCCAGTTAGACTATCTCAGTAAACAAGTGCAATAAATAAAGAAAAAAAGAAATGAACTCATTTTTGAGTTTCTTCAGTAGGGTAGATCCTGAACAGATAACTACATCCTTTGTGAAGTAAACCTTGGGAATTAGTAGGTAAAACTACAAAGTGACGTGCATCATGATATTTCTGCACCCCTTCAGGTATCCTTTGTGAGAGTGCTTCCTAATGTTCTTAGAAATTCTGTAGTATACACACCATGTATACCTCTTCATAACTTATAACGGATTTAAATCATTCTCTTAAAAGTACAGAACTTGCGACATAGCTTAAAAATACCATTTTAAGTCTATCCAACTCAGCAGATGGTAATACTTACTTTAAAGAGAAGATTACAGTGGCTTTTAATTTTAGCAGATATTTATTACATGCAAGTGTTTACCGTTCTACTGTGTGCACTGTGACTGTTATTAAATTTATTTACCAATACTAATAGACTGGCCTCCTTGCATCATGTACATTCTTATGTTGTTTCAGTAACACAGTCAGTATAATATAATAGAATGGAGCAGAGCAGCTGACAAAGTCCTGGCAAAATCACTCCAGACTGGAAATGTGAAACTGAAATGACCTCAGCTTCTTTAAAAAAGTATGTTTTGTTCAGGACAAACATTTTTAAACACAGTACTCTGTAACTGCTACTCTACTATTACAAAGGTGCTAAGATAGGAAAATGTCAGATATTTGCTTTTTGTGAAAAAAAAATTGTTTTGTTGACATCTGACATATGTACAATAAACAGCAAAGGCTTGGAGGGTGAAATACTCATGTAAAGTACAGGATGGCTTCACTCCCCCATAAATTGCTTTTCTTATTTATTTGTTAAATTAGGAAGCCTACTGGGTGTAAGGAGCAATACCTGATTAAGTGACTTATTCATAATCATACAGTTTGCAAGATGCAAGCTGAAATGTAAGGAATTTTATTTATTTATTTGATATTTGTTGACCAGGAGTGTCCAGCTGACTCAAAGCACATTTTCAGCAGAGGCCTGTTTAGAAAAACTCCACAATTATCAACATTCAAAGATTAATGAAGGTAGACATAACATAAACGTACATACATTATTGAAATAATGCATAGCTGAGTAAAATACATCGAGTAATACAATAAGCCTTACACTTTGCAGTAAAATAGTGAGAAGCAATATCCATGGGTATTTAAAGACAAGCTATGTTACACAAGTAGCCTGTGTCAGGGAATTTGAGTTTACAAGTTACACTATTGAAATCGAATCAAATCCAGGTTGAAAGGATTGGGTTATCTGTTACCTTGTACAGTTGCCAATCTGCTGAGCAATAACTCTAAGTTCTTAATAAGAAAAAAGTCATGTCAAAATTGAAGACCAAATAAAAAGAAGCTCTTCTGCTCTGAAAATGTAGTAAACTGCTTCTTACAAATCTAAGAAATAGCTTGCTATAGTTAAAATGCCACACACAAAATACTTCGGCCATGACTAAAACTACAGCACTGGCATTCCTTTCTGAACACTAGAACTGCACTGCCACACCCTCAGCATCTGCTTGATCAAGCCCCACAGTCAATGCGCACCATTACTACCTGCACCCAGGGCAGACTGTTCCCACCACCCTGGCCTGCCCTTGACAGGCCACTGCTTGGATCCATTTTGTTCACCACAAATGCAATGTGCAGCCATTCACTACACACAGAATAAATAATAATACTTAGCTATGTGACACAGAGGGATGAAGCACTGACTATGACCAAGGTGGCCCATTTTCGGTTAGCAGCATGGACACCTAATGGCTTGAGTAAGGGAAGGTGGACTTTAGTGACTGACACCACCTCTCCTACCACTGGGGGAGGAGGTAGCCTGGCCTGCCCCACAGCTACCATAAAGAAGGTGATCACCACCCTTAGAAGATGCTGGTCAAACTTGTGTTTCTAGTGACACGTGTAGGTATGCATGGAAGTAAACACACTTGCTCCTTAACCATTCAGCTATTATTATTTCACAAAGGTAGCCCTTCTCTACACAGCCTGTAGACTGTTCCACTCAGCAAAACCCAAGTCTTGCCAAAGGAGGAATGGATGAGCCAACTGGGCATCTTGAGCAGGAACTAATAAGCCTAACCAGAGGATGCATGACTCCTGCCTTCATGAAGCAAATGGGCTGATAGGTTGCAAGCAAAATAGCCATCATGGGAGGACCATGCAGAGATTGGGGTAAAGTAAATGACCACTAAGGGATAACTGCTGTCATAAGGAAACCAGGTAACTTAACAAAATCTTGACAGGTTATGTAGTTAATCACAACCACTATTTACCATTTCTTATGCTGTATTAGTCTATTACCCCTCCCTTAATCTGAAAACTCAACTGACTCCCTCATATGCATGACTTTACCAAGAGTTTACAGTGCACAAACTCTAGTTTGTGTCCATAATGTATGCTTCTTGTCTTTGCCTTCAAATTAATTGGACCTGGTCAACAAATGTTCAAGTTCAAAGATAAAACTTCAAGAAAATGGTAAATAAATATTTACTATCCTTAACTGTGTCTTTTTATGCGTGTGTCTTCAAATGATATAAATGAATAACCCTGCTTTTATGTTAGATGAGTATGACTTTTTGCTAGCAGTTACTAGTGTATGTTCTTGTGTCGGTTTGAGCCAAATGCTGTATTAAGTCTTTGGTACAATAGCTAGTTTTACACACAAACCCATTTTACAGTACTGTCACACATTTTACACAAACCATTAAGATACGAATGCAAGACATTAATATATCTGTATAATCTAACTGGAAGTTATGTACCATGCACAAAAAAGGAATTCTGAATTAGGGTACCCTGGTCAACAAATAACACAAAACTAACAGATGAATATCAAATGTGATAGAAGCAAACCTGAAAATGAAGCAACGTACACAAAATTGCACTTTAGTTATCTATTATTAAGTTATTTGTTATATTAGCATTTAAGACAGAGATGCCTGTGTCGTTTAAGACTTTTCCACTGTAATGACTAAAACCATTAGACAATCTCATCATCAAAATGCTGCTTAGTTCCAGATGTAACTGCAGTTTTTTTCACAATTCCTCTCTGCTTAAGTGCCTAGATACAAAATAGGTACCCTTATCACTGCAGTGATTCACCCTTTTAGTATTCATTTGGTTTACAGCATTAACATATTCATGATTTAGAAAGGAGGTAAGTGAATATTGCTGTTAATAACTGAATTAAGGTCACAAAAGCTGCTTATTGAAAATGGGTAACTTGCTTTTGTTCACTTCACTGTCAAAAGCCAGAACTAAGTATAAAACAGTCTTGCTTTGCTATTATAGCTTGTGCTTACCAGGTCACATATTTCAGAGATGATGAGGGTCTGGGGGATTTCATACTTGGCATAGCCAGCCCTAGTAGCAGAACCTGTTGTGATTTTTAAAGAGAACTTAAATTAGTGTAATATACAAAATCCTTACTATAGGACTTTACTTGAACTAATGCTACTTCAATAATCAGACACACAGCATAGCAAAGTGTATGTTCCCAGCCAATGTCGGACAAGAAGGCTAGGATGGTGTGGGTATACCAGGGACATGATTTATAATCTAACATTGAGAGGGAAGGACATTTTGAGGAACTCCTTAACTGTTGTCATTCATATGAGATACTGAACTACAGTATATCAGCTTGGGCAGGTAATAGCTAATTTTGTTACAGCATGAAAAAATATCTGACTACTAGGCAGATCGCTCTCAATCTTCTTTGTTAAAGATATAGATTTTTACCTTATAGAATGTGAAACAAATGACCAAATATGAACACTTAGTAACTGCTGGCTAAGCACACAAGATGGTTAAAATGTGTTACTTTAGCCTTATAAAATGTGTTACTTTAGCCTTATAAAATGTTATTTTGATAAATCAGTATGATTTAGTATTAATTACTGTGGAAATTAGTTGAAAGAAATATTAACACTGAATGTGTGACAGACCCTTTCAACATGGAAGAGTAGGCAACATGGATTCTTTAAGACTCTAAACAAAGAACATTCTTCACAGTGTGGCACACTTGAGAAGTATGATTAGGCAAAGAAAAGCACAGAAAAACAAATGAAATGAAGACCTTGAACCTTGCTCAGGTAGTTCACACAATAATCTTAAAACAAGAGCAAAAATATCTTGTCTCAGATGTTACAAAGCCCTTTCAAATGTGTAAGACCCTGCCTCACATTTTATTTACTGGAAATACAAAAATCAAGGCCACCAGTAAAACTTTTCTATAAACAAACGTATATAATATCCAGCTTGCTAATGCTCACTTAGGCCATCTAATAAAATACATACACCTTTTCCATTCCCTATCTGAAAAACAACAGTGTCAGACAATACTCTACAGAAGTCAAAACATAAAAATATTGAAGGATATGTCAATAAAAATAAAACCTGGATTAATAAATCAAAATAAATGGTAGTCAGATGACAACAGTGGTAAGCATGGCCAAAGTATCAGTTCACTGCCCAAAAGATGTAGGATTTAAGAAATAATATACCTGGAAAATTTATGAAATACAAATTTTTGAGCCTAGATACCTATTTACCTTTTTCTTGAGAATGATACTCAGTTCTAGATATGGATTCATATCACATTGTTATATTGCATTTAATTCCAAGATCAGATACTGTTTTATATGCATATTTCTTTCCCCATCACCACTCCTTCCAGGCATTTCATCTAATTTCAAGGTAGCAACTTGCATATCTTGGGCTCTTTTGTATGCACACTTTCAAGGTGAATTCCTGGAGGTGGATCAGTGGACAGTTTCGTAACAAAAAACTATCTATGGTAAGCCTCTCATCCCCTTTTTAGGGTCTCTGATAATCATATCAACATATATTTTCATGGGTGCAAATCAAAATTTAAACATCAAATTTTGTTACACAAGTTGCAAATCCATTCACCTTATTCAATTCATGACCATGCATGATGTCTATTGTAAAATGTGTTTGCATATCTACAGTGACTGCACCAAACATTCATAAATAGAAAACATTATGAATATAACATGTTATCAAATAAGCATTGAAGTTAATACCTAGCCACAGGGTATAGCAAATGTGGTTGCAGAAAAAAAATCTGTAAACTTCCCAATATAAAAGTCAGGACAAAAAATAAGGCTCCAATGGCCATGTACTAATAGACAAAATATTTAATGAAACATTTACAAATTGATTTTTGCATCACTACTTCACATCGGCCTCAAAAGGAAAGGGAACACACAATGCTAGGAATGAAGATTACAGCACAGAATAGAGCAGAGGGCAGTCAGCAGAAGACAGGAGAAGCAGGTGAAGTTGGAACCGGCTGTATTAAGGAATGATGAAGTACAGGGATAGGGTCTTCTAGAAAACTGGCCAGTGTGCTAGCAGATTCCCTAAAAGAGACCGTCAAAAGATCAGTGACCAGTACAGAAATTAATGGGGAGAAAAAAACAGCAACAGCGGTATTTGGATATAATTGACCAAAGCAGCAAGACTGTGAGGAACTGCAGTTCTGTTAGGCAAACACTTGCATAGAAAATCATGGGGAGATTCCGGATGCAAACATTGGTTGTTTCCCTAGAGGACAACATGCTCCATGATAATAAATGTGTGTGTGTATGGCCAGAAGGAGCTATTAGTCAATCAGTCAGACCTGATGAGTTTTACGACTGGATTACAGGAGACTTTGATATGGGAATACCAGTACATACGGTCTACCTTGATACCTCTAAGGCCTTTGACTTGATCCCACAAAGGTGGGTGTTAGAAAAACTGCATGAGCTAGGGACAAGCTCAAGATTAAAGAAACAGAATGCTGAAAAGTTAAAAGATAATGAATGGAGAAAGGATCAAGACTTAGAAAAGGGACTGTGCCATAGCTCAAAGATGGCACCGAGGGTTGTCAAGACAAGGACGGTTTCAGGAAAAAGGGGAGTGCCTGATTAACATTGAGGTCAGTTATGGGTCTAGCTCTGAGGGAATAAAAATCATCATCAGCCTGTAATAACACAATTAAGGATAACAGAAAGACAGTTATGTGAAGGGAAGGTGGGCACAGAAGGAAATGTAAAATGACTAATACTTCCTTTTGATGCTGGAAGATCAGATGATTGTGGGTTCTATTCCCATGGCAATTGGTTAGAATCATGCTCCAGGACTGACACTGCATCGCAGCATAAAAGGCACTGCATTCTTGAGATACCATCCTTTGCAAGAAATGTTAAACAGAGGTCCATCTGATGAGAAGGAGCTAGCTGAGGTGGCAGTAAAGGATTCACAGCACTCGCCAAAAAAGTGAAGGAAGGACCATTATTTCAATTAGAACATCAACCAGTACTGACATCTTTAACAACGTATTAATAATAAACTATTTCTTATTTAGCATAATCAGACATTTTTTTATTTTACTCTCTCCATTCTGTCTGCCATAAATATGATCTTATTTTTTAGAACTATATTCAAGTTCTACTACCTTTTTAAACTTCAGTATCTTCACAGAGTGCCTTGAAAACAAATGTGTAGTCCAATCAAAAAAAATTATCACAGCATGACTGTAACTATGATTTTTTTAACTTTATCATAACTAAATTCTAAACCAACATAGTTCAGAATATTTAGGCACTGAAGTATCCATTGATTTGGTCAAAATAAAGGCTTGTATCACCAATCAAGGAATTATTCAAAGATATATAAATACTTTTGGACTGGTGTATCAATTTCAATTTTACCATATATAAGTTACTATGAAAATCCCTTTTATATCCTTTTCATCTTTTTATAAACAGTACTATAACAACACATTCCTTGACTTGCAAGATGTCTTCCACATATTATCAATGCATTATTACAGCTTACTCACAGAGCTGAACTTTCAATGAGAAACATTAATCTAAGTTCCTTTTCAGAGCATATAGGTTCATAGGTAGGTACTAGGCTATCTGCCCGAAGGCATTTATAAGCCTAGCCAGAATGTGTTGGCTTTTGCCATCCCCTTAGATTAGTTCCCTGTGCCTCTGTCCAACAGAGCCACTGAAATGATGCCCGAGATAAATTTTCTGTTTCCCATCCACTCGTCAAGATTTCTTTTGAAGAGTGTTACCGAAGAGCTCTGCCTAAGGTAGATTGGGATCTTGTTCCAAAGCATGGGAAGATTCTGGGACAGGAATCTATCCCTCCAGCACGTCCTATTTATTGTAAGGTTTAGATCCATACAGCATGTGGCTCGCGGGGATAAGGTTTTCTTTAGGTGGAGCATGTCCATCAATTCTGGGTTGGACATGGCCTTGTATGTCAGGCAGAGATCACCGCTGAGTAGGGGGTATGCAACTGAGTACAGCTGTAATTTCTTCAGTTGAGCTGCATACGGCATCTGTTTGAGGCCAGTGATCCTCTTGGTGAGGTACTTCTGTGGTCTTTCCAGCTGTTGCATATGTCTTGTAAGGTACATCCCAAATGGGGTGTTGTACTCTATGATGGGTCTGATGAGTGATGAGTAGAGGGGCACAATGACCTCTTTTGATCTGGATGCGAACCCTTTTGTGATTAGGTGGGCCACGTAGAAGGATTTTCTAACCACTTTGGCAATGTGATTATCAAAGCTGAGATTACTATCTACTTGGGTCCCCAGATCCCTTATTACGTCTTCCGTATTTAGGGGACTACCACCTATGTGGTAGTTTGTGGGTACTTTGTTTTTTCCAACGGGGATGACTATGCACTTTTTGGCATTTAGCTTGAGGCAATGATTTTGACATCAGGTATCTGTCTCAGTGAGACCCTTTTGGAGGATGTCTGTGTCAGCCAGAGAGTCAATTATAGCCCCTAGTTTGCAGTTGTCTGCGAATTTGGTCAGCCATAGTCCTCCTGTGCTTGCCTGTACCTCTGAGAAGTATATGCCAAACAGGAGGAGTCCTAGGACTGAGCCCTGGGGAACTCCACTTGCAACCGATTTAGAGTCGGACCTAGCTCCCGCAACTCTCACCATGTGGGTTCTGCCCATGAGCCAGTTGGCAACCCATCTTATTATGTAGGGGTTTATGTTCAGGCTGGTGAGCTTGTCTAGAATACCAGAATGGGGAATGGTGCTGAAGGCCTTTGCGAGGTCTAGGTAGGCTGTGTGTACCACCTTTCCCTCATTTATATCCTTGGTAACTGTCTCAAAGAAGTCCACCAGGTTTAGGAGGCATGATCTGCCCTTAACAAAGCCAAACTGGGTAGGGTTCAGCGTTTGGAGGTTCCCAATGTCTCTGTTAATGAGTTCCATGATGATGCGCTTCATAGCCTTGCAGACCAAGCTAGTCAGGCTTATAGGGCAATAGTTCCTGGGGTCTGCTGTGGCTCCACCTTTGTGGAGCAGAATAACCGCTGCTGTGCACCACTCTATGGGTACGTAGCCTGTGGAGAGGCTGAGTTTGAACAGTGTGTTTAGGTGAGGGGTTAGTTCGTCTTTGAGCTCATGTAGGATGCAGCCTGGGACACCACCCGGTCCCATTGATGCTGTGTTTTTGGCTTTGGAGAGGGCTGTTTTAACCTGAGTGTCTGTGATTTCAGGGACTCTACATTCTTCTGGTATGGTTATGGGCCATCTTGGAGGTAAGAGGGGGGTGAAGTTTGCGCTGAACCTGTCTGCCAGGATGTTGGCGATATCGGTCGGTTCAGTGTATTTTGTGCCATTCTGCACTAACTCCGAGCAGATCTGAGCATTGCCACTTAGATTCTTGACATAGCTAAAGAATGCCTTGTGGTTATCTTTGAAGTCCTTGGCAATTTTTCTTTCAAAGCTCGCCTTGGATGATTTTATGAGGGATCGTAGTTTCAGGCTGATACTGATCAGGGATGTCTTCCCTTCTTGGGATTTTACTCTTTTCTGTACTAGTTCCCTCCTTCTATTGTACAGATTGTTTATGGCAGGAGTCCACCAGACTGGTTTCCTTTTCTTGGAGGAGTGAGTCTTGGTTTTGCTTGGGATGGCATGATCCATGCATTATTGTAGGTGCCCGTTGAATGCATTAGTAAAGAATTTTGCAGCTTGGACAGCATTATCCTTCAGCATGGGGGCTTTGAAACTTTCCACCTCAGTTTAAGTAACGTGAAGTTTGCTTTTGAAAAGTTTTTCACAGTGGTTTTCTTGTCCAGGGGTGGGGGCGGAATGTGGATATCCAAAGTGATTTGTTTATGGTCAGATCTAACCAGCAAGGGGTTGACCTCCGGTGTGGAACACCGGTCACCCATGTTGGTGATGACCAGGTCCAGTATGTTGTCACCTCTGGTGGGAGTGTTGACCAGCTGAACCAGGGCATTAGAGTTTATAAATTCTAGGAAATGTTGGGCAAGGGAGTTGGTACTTGAGTAGTTCTCCCAGTTAATGTTTGGATAATTGAAATCATCCAATATTAGGGTGTTTGGTAGGACCTTTATGTTTCCCAGTGTTTCCAGGAATGCAGAATGGGGTTCGTGGGACATGGTGAGTGATCTGTAGCAAGCTACAATTTGAATTGCAGTTTTGCCCATTGTTAGTTGCACGTGGATGATCTCTGAAGCATCGTGCTGTGCCACTAACCTGGAGGTGTGGGTATCCTTGATGAATATGGATATGCCCCCGCCTTTTGTATTTCGGTTTGGGTTCTGTGGCCGGAATGTATGGTATGAGTTGTAGCCTGGTAGTGCTGGGGTGCTCTCTGGAGCCTTAAACCAGGTTTCTGTTACTGCACATATATCGATTTTCTCCATACTGAGGAGTGCCTCGAGTACGTGCATTTTGAGGTTCAGACTTCTGGCATTGAGTAGCACTACCCTTAGTTTTTTGTTACTTGTGCTATTTACGGTGGTAGGTTTGCCTTTTGAGCCTTGCCTAAAAAGGCACTATGGGAGTGGCAAGAGCCTTGGCTAGTATTCGAAAGCCTAAGGGTGACAGGTGCAAGCCGTCTCTAGCAAAGCAGCGTGGCTTGTCGAGCATGTCATCCCAGGCAGACAGACACTGGAACCCCTATGAATGACACCAGAAACTTAGCCAATTGTTGAAATTGAGCATTTTTTTCTTTATACCATGGTATCATTCTTGGTGAGGGCAGGATGCTACTCAGGGTCAGGGTCATACCGGCCTGGGCTACATGATCAGAGAGCTCTTCCATGTCTCTTTTCATGTAGTCCAGAGAGGTACGACTCAGGTCATTCACACCAACATGGACAATGACAGAGTCATATTTGTACTTGTTCTGTAGTGACCTGAGTGCTTGTGTTATGTGGCGGATCCTGGCGCCCGACAGACAGCTAACAGTAACCTTCTCCTTATTCAGCCTAGTGAGTGGGACGTCAGTGTGCCTGACTTTAGAGTCACCTATTACTAGTATGTTGGGTATGTTATTTTGCCTTAAGGGCTGTGATTGCACGGCACACTGGTTTTGTGAAGTATGTGTTTCATGGTTTGTGTTGGGGGGTGGAGGTTGCTTGGATGTTTGCTTTGGAGGTCTCTGTTGGTTTTGCAGATTTTTATTTAGAGCCTCCAAGTATGTTTTCTTGTATTTATGTGTGTTTTTTTTCCAGTACTGCTTTAACGGGTTTATGTGAGACTGGTGGTGTGATGCAAGTATTTCCCTTTTCCTCTTGACTGTCTGATCCAGTCTTGGGTTGAGAGAGCTTAGCCTCCAGTTTGGCTGTATAACTGCATCTCTCGTGTGTATTAGTGTTTGGTGGTAGGAGGAGGGGGTTGTCTTTGTACATGAGGCAGTTGTAACATTGCCTCAAAATGCCCAGATTCACCAGTTGGACTGGAGAGTATACCTGAAATTGCCCTTTGGACATGCTTGGATAGGTACAGTGAACTGTTTTACTGGATGGCTGGCAAGGTCGAATAGAGAGTCTTGTCCTTCTGTACAGTACAAGAGGGTCTAGTGCTAGGGTTTATAAGTGCTTGCTATAAGTTTTGAGTAAGTGCCAGGCTGTGAAATGAGTGGCTTGAATGCTTAAGTTGAAAGTTTGTCTAGTTCCAAGGGAAAAATTGAAGAGGAGACTTTGTGGAGCCAGGAATAGTTTTACCCTACCTAACCGGCGCTGCCCGGCATGCAAAACTGGGCAAATACTGTATTTATAGCAGGGAATTGAAAGAGATAGAAATTAGCCCAAAATGGCCAATAAACTACTAATTTCTGGGCTGAAACCACTCCTCCAGGGACAGACAGGCTGCTCAAAACTCCCCTCTCTCATAGGTGAACAGAGAACTTCCTTCTATCCAAGTAAGGTATGGGCTAACCCAGAGATTTGTAACACAGCCCTGAATTCAGCACTAACATGAAAACTGGACTATACTAGCTTAGAAAGGCAGGAAACAAATATATATATATATATATATATATATATATATATTTTTTTTTTTAGAAAATAAAGCAGATACACACAAAAAACACTTTAAATGCACAGAAAATGATACTTATTGTAATATATCGCAGATCAGCGTTGTAGTCAATGCCACTTGTAATAAAGTAGGAAGAAACACAAATACAGTAAAAGCAGATGAATAAAGTACAATTTTATATATATATATATATATATATATATATATATATATATATATATATATATATAAAACAATACAAAATGAACAAAGTGATTTAAACAAGTTACCCAATTAACCAGAAAAAAAGCTCAAAACTGAGCCCTGTTCCAGCAGTCTTCAATCAGACAAGTTCTAACTGCAAACCCCTGCTTACTAGGGTGCAGGGGAACATTCTCCAAAAAAGATGGCCTGGATCAGTGCTCAAGTTATACAAACAAAGCTAGATTCAGCAGGCCTGAATCTGGTCTATACTACAGCAACAAGCCGCACCAATTTCAGAAAGAAACAGTTCAAATAAGCAGGCACAATAAGCCTGTGACCAGATATTCCCAGCTCAGAAGGGCAGAGTCCAGCCTCTCCTCCCACAAGAGTGCAGACCACAAACCTTCTTAATGTAGAATAATTGGCCTGAAGCCCAAGTGCTTAAGCCAGAACTAATACACTTTTAGAATAGCAGACACTGGGCCTTCATTCAGCAATTCCCAGCTTAGAAGGATGTAAGCTACCTGTCCGGACACAACAGTGCAGACCACAAGCCTTCTTAATGTAAAACAGCCTGTATGAAGCCCAAGTGCTTAAACCAAAAGACTTAGAATAACAGTTACAATTTAATCAGGCTACTACCAAGCAGTAATAAATGCAGCAGACTAAATAAAATTGAGTACTGTTAAGAAAAGCAAAATAAAGGAGGAGGAAAGACAAATACAGTAAAAGAAAATAATTTTTTTTTTGGGCCTTCTCAAATCTACTCTCTGTATTAAGTAGAGTGAACACTAGACTCAGAATATGATCTCATTGTAGGGTTGCCACCTTTTCAAATGGCCAAAGTGGGACATTTTCAGTACAAACATCAGATTTTACAGGCTGACACATACCCACGGTCAGTACAAAGGATAGAACTTAACTTTTTTGCCTAAATGAAAGCTTATTCTTGTAGCATTTTAGTTGCTTATTCTGTTTCTTATAACATTTAGGTATTTTAGATACAGAATAACTGTTTTATGCAACTATTACATAAAATATAGGAAATAATTTTGTCCTACAATCTCAGGACATTTGCCATTTTTAAAATTTTTTGCCAGGACACAACTGCCCAAAGAGAGACTGTCCCTCACAAAGTGGGACAGGTGGTAACCCTATCTCACTGTACTTGGCTAAGTGAGCAAATGAGATGGACCCAGGAGGAGTGTTCTAATACAGACTTACAGGAGGGGCGGGCAATTCCAGAGCCAGCAACACTAATACCAACACAAGAACAGGGACGGAGGGTGGGAAACTAACTCCAGAGAGACACAAGAGGACACTGTTCAGAAACACACAATTAGGAAGCAGAAAAAATGAAAATACAGTACTTTTAAAACTGCAAGTTTGTACTTAACAGAATATTAAATGTACTACTGCAAGTTTCACTTAGCTTCAGCTTCTAATGCAGACGTTTGAAGCCAAGAAAGCCTCTCAGGAGTTGAGCATAAAATGATTTCTCAAACTTTGTGGCTAGCACTTAAAGTACAGAGGAATCCCTCTAGGCTATTAAATATCAGATAAAGAAGTGATAACACCACCCCCTCTATAGCAAACAGACAGAGCACACTGTTTAGAAACACACAATTAGGAAACAGAAAAAATTAAAATACAGTACTTTTAAAACTGTAAGTTTGTACTTAACAGAATATTAAATGCACTACTGCAAGTTTCACTTATCTTCAGCTTCTAATGCAGATGTTTGTAGTCCTTCCAAAATACTTATTATTCATCACAAATTGTGTGTGTGCATAGATATATATATATATATATATATATATACACACACACACACACACACGCACACCAGCAAAATTCAATAAACTCATGGTAGCATAAGGAAGGAAATATATCTATCAGAAGTTTCACCAACAAACTTCATCTTTCTATATCCATCCAGCAGACAGACCTTGTCTGATCTAGGCTCTGAAGATGACATAATCATTTAGCTGCATGCTTATCTACTAAGTCACCTCGCAATTTCAATGTTAATATTCACTAATCAACACCAGCGAATCCAGAAAGAAGGAATATGTATAACTCACCCTTACTTAATAATTAAGATGACCAAGTTAAATCATAATCACACTTCCTGTCAGTACACGTCTTACCATACACATGGCATACTTCCACCAGGCCAAAGCCTTAGACACTATACCCCATGCTAGCAAAGTAAGTAAGACAAAAGCCTTACAAACAGATCCCTATGTGGTAAGATGGATAACAATTTGGCTAAAGGACCCTTAAGGTGCAGTTGAGGGTAGCAGGAGACCTCATCAAGGGCTATGAAGGTAACTACTAGTATTCTGAAGGTGTCTGTGCCATGGAGACCTTTTGTTTGGTATTTACTATTTTGACCTTAAAACCACAAACCAGATCTCTGGCTAACCAAATCTGTGGATCACTGTGAATTCTAAGCCATTGTTAAGTCACTGTTTGACATCTGCAGTAAGGTTGCCTTGGGGGCTGACAACAGGCTTAAATTAAATGCAAAAATGCGTAACACAGTCACATTCGGTAAATCACCCCTCCCCCACATATGACACAGACAATGCCTCAGTCTAAAATAAGAATGTTGTTAGAGATCTTGGTACTTAGGGGGATATTTCTTTGATCATCATGTAGCAATGACAGTCAGGCCCCAATGGTATAATAAATAAGGCAGTGCTCTCCTAAGCCAGGGGTTGCGTGTTGGAGTCCCATCTAGGATGATATAACCTTGATACATGTAGAGCATTTTTAGAGAGAGCAGAGTGGCACAGTGGGATATTCTTTGCCCATAACCCAGAGGTCAATGAATCAAAACCATCCTCTGCTATACAAAGGGGATCAAGCTTTCCCTCATATCTCTGATACACAGAGGTAGACAGTAATGCCCAAACTAACATACCCCCACTTAATAAATACCCATGATTCTCAGAGACATAATTGGGTTGGGTTTCACGTCTAGGCTTATAAAGGTCTTGGTGGTCATTAGCATAGTATATACCTATGGAAGTCCTTCTACGTACTGCAGCTGATCACCAAGGGAATATATTCTAGTACCAAAGAGGTCATTATCATATTATATTCAGCACTGATTAGGCCAATTATTGCATACAATGCCCCTTTGGGATATATCTAATGAGACATATTAAACAACTAGAAAGACCACAGAATTTTCCATCATATTAGATCACTGGCTTAAAAATAAACCTAAACTACCAGAAAAGATTAGGAGTGCTGTCCCTTTGTTCAGTGTCTTATAGATACAAGTGGAGAAATGTATGCCTTACCTTCTGTGCCATTACTGACCCAATGGTTCTGGATCTTTTTTATCTCTACACACTGAATACTCCAACAAATAACATAACAAAAGATCTAAATCTTCATCAGTAGATGAATGAAACAAGATGTAGATAGGTTTATTACAAAGCACCTCCCTCATCTCTGGAATAGACTCCCACTGCAAATTAATCAGTGTGATATACTGTCCCAAAACTTGAAACAGGTGATTAGATGTGTATTCACAAATACACCCTCGGCTTCACCAGCCTGGCCACCCTCTAGACAGGAGATTTAGTACAGCATCCATGGGACCAGACGGCATCCTACGCTGTATACTGCATGAACTACAAAATTAACTGGCACCTCACCTATGTGTCAAGTTTAATCATAGCCTCACCTCAGGCTTCGTGCCCACAGAGTGGTGCACAGCTACAGTCATCCCACACCGCAAGGGGGGGATCCACTTTAGATCTCGGGAACTACTGTCCCATCAGTCTGACGAGCCTGATCTGCAAGGCCATGGAACTTATAAACAAAAACATTGGCGACCTTCAAACACTGGACCCCACCCAGTTTAGGCTCATGAAGGGCCGATCTTGCCTCCTGAACCTGATTGACTTCTTCAAATCAGTCTCCAGAGCTGTGGACAAGGGTAAGGTGATTCAGACAGCCTATCTGGACCTCAACAAGGCTTTCAACACTATCCCCCCACTCTGGAATCATAGATAAACTTACTAAGCTGGGCATTAATCCCTACATCACTCGATGGTTTGCAAACTGGCTTACTGACAGAACACACACTGTAAAAGTAGCCGACTCCAAATCCAGCTCCAGACAAGTGACAAGTGGTGTACTGCAGGGTTCTGTCCTGGAACCACTCTTGTTTGGCATCTACTTCACTGAAGTTCTCTGAAGTACAGGCCAACACTAAGGGACTCTGGGTTACAAAGTTCGCAGATGACTGCAAGCTGGGAGCCATAACTGAATCCCCAAATGATGTAGATATACTACAAAAGGGCCTTACCAAAACAGATGTCTGGTGCCAGAGCCATGGGCTCAAGCTAAATGCAAAAAAATATATAGTTGTTCCCTTTGGGAAAAACCACATACCACACAGGTGGCAGTACACTAAACATCTCAAGTGTGATAAGCGACCTAGGGACACAGGTGGACAGTGGTCTCATCTTTGATAACCACATAGCCACAACAGTTAGAAAATCCTTCTACGTGGCATGCCTCATCACTAAGGGCTTTTCATACAGAAAAAAGGGGGTCATTGTCCCTCTGTACTCATCCCTCATTAAACCCATTATAGAATACAATGCCCCATTTGGTATGTACCTCACAAGACATCTGCAACAACTAGAAAGGCCACAGAAATACCTCACAAAAAGAATCACAGGCCTAAAGCAGCTGCCTTATGCTGACTGTCTAAAGAAACTCCAGCTATACTCTGTTACATACCACCTACTCAGAGGCAATCTCTACCTAACATGCAAGGCCATGTCAAACCCAGAGTTGTTGGACATGCTACACTTAAAGAAATCCCAGTCCCTCCAAGCCACACGCTCCTGGAATCTTAACCTTGTCATCACAATGAATAGAACATGCTGGAGGGATAGGATCCTGACCCAGAGACTCCCCATACTCTGGAATAGGCTGCCCATACATGTCAGGCGGAGCGCCTCAATGGCCCTCTTCAAGAGGAACCTTGACGATTGGATGTGAGATAGGAAATTCACCCTGGGGATCCCATCAGTAGCCCTGCTAGACAGGGGTCCAGGAAAGTAAATATTTGTGGGAAGCAATAGCCAGGGAATCGTTATGGCTAGGCTTGTATAGGCCCTAGGGCCGATAGCCTACAACCTACCTATAAACTTATGAACCTAAGAGGAAGGGTGCTAACAAGGTGTAAATGGTTGCAAGACTCAGTTGATTTATATTTCCTATATCCAATGATCCAGAGATTTATATTTAATTTAGTTATAGAATCCAGTTGATATTATTCAAAATTCTACCAGCAGATACCCACTTGTTCTTCACAAGAACTTCAAAGAACTTCAAATCAAACTGATTCTTCAGCTGGATAGGTACTTGCTCTTCAAGAAAACCTTCCAGTCCTCTCCAAAAGATGTGTTAGGCCTAATCTAGATCATCTCTTAATACACCTAATACACTTGCAATTAGCCAAGAACATCACTTAACACACCAAATACACCTGTAATTTATCCAGTAACATATATTATTTGTATTTAACTAGGTTTGTATTTAAAGCACAGTTTGTCTATCTGTTACCCTTCATAAGCATGGAATAGTCTGATGGGATGGGATACACACTCTGATACTGTATTTCATGTAAATATCTTTCTTGAATTTCAAGGCATATATACTTTTTCTATGTATGTTTTCAAACTAATAGCAGATTTTTCTGGATACCATCTCCACCTGTATATAATGCTGTTTGTAGTTATAGCATAGTTTCTCTGACTATTTGCAACCCACTTATTCTCTATTACTAAGCCCATCCTTACCTGCATATAGTTACTGTGTGCATTTTTGTAAACTAATATTGTCTATCCATGTGTATGCATATGCTTCTGATTTTTTTTAATAAATGAATTATAGTATTTTTCTGGAGCTTTTCTCCTCAGGAATCTGATGAAAATGGATACTGTTTCCCAGTAAACAAATGGTTAAATAAACAAATACACCTGTAATTCAAACTTCAAAAGACTACATTTTCCAAAAAAGTTAGACCTGTGATCTCTCTGTACAGTCCAGTAAACTCCCACTTAATTTTAATAACATGTGCCCAGGACTTCTCTTACTGGGCCAGAGGCCTATTACATTCAGCAATGTTGTGTTAATTAATTATCCTACAGAGAGACACCTCAAACACATGAACCATTGATCAAAGAAAAGTCTGACATCAGAAAGAACATGCTGTTCAAAATTCTTGAACAATACTACTTACTATCAAATTTAAAATAACTGCCAAAATCATATTTGCAAGGATTACAATCAATTTAGATAACACCACACCACCTCCACCAGCTTTAGCACAAATAAAAAATACACATCCTCCTGCAGAATCGATAACCCCAGTTTCATTGGATACTTAATTTTAACAGTCTTGATAATTATCTTACTTTCATTTGGTTTAATTTATTAAGTTTTAATTATAAAAATTCAAAATCATACCTACGAATGTTTTATATTCCTTTGCTGTTACATATTGCTTAGTAAAGCAAAATCATGCCCATATTCAAATTAGACAATTTATCTCTAATCAGATTTATATTTAATAATTTACAAACTGTCTTATCCTCTCATATAAAAAAATATCTGTTTCTCTCACAATGATTTTTAACAAACCATGCTTTTGTTTACATGTCATTTGCCTTTTCCTGGTAATTAATTTAGATACAATCTACATATAAAATCACGACAATCCAAAATAGTTGTTACCATTGTTTGCCTTCTTGGTATACTTTCTCCTTTTTCCCATATCCACACATTCTCATTCATGAATGTACATATGCATGCATGTATGTGTCCATGTATTAATTTATTTATGTAATGTATATTTGTTTATTCATGCATCAGTTTCTTAAGTGAATGATTCAACTGGTTCACAGATGCTTTTCAACTATAACATGAGCTCTGTTTAGAGCACGTAATGTTATAATGAAACTGCAATTTTATATACTTATAATGAAACTGACATTTGTTGTACATTCTAAATGAAGGCTAGCTCATGCATCATCATAACTTATAACAGGCATCAATTAAATAACATTTACTTAAAACAGAAAAATATATATTTTTTCCCTTCAACACTTTTCATGTTTAAGCTTTAAAGAACAATTTTTAAAAAGCAGTTATTCAGGTCTCCCTTGAAAGTAGGTGACAAGTCTTGTGGGACTGACTTGGTCAACACATATACACAGTGCTTTTTTTTGTAAACAAAAAGGTGGTGGTATGCATGCATTGCGTTTGGGTCAACCTACCCCCCCCCCCCAAAAAAAAAAAATGTTTCTTTTTTTTCTCCAAATCCTACTTCATGAAAAAATAAAATCTTCTCTCTTAATAATACAAGTGAAGTCACTTCTCACAGCAAATTATTAAGGATGACAGTGGATAATAATCTCAGATTACTTTGAAAAAGGCTACTTGCTGTGTGGATTATTACTAGAAAATGACAAAGCATTGCAACAATATTCATTTACAATCATTAAATCTCAGTTTCAAAAAGTCAGGAACCAGAAAAACATATGTTTTAAGAAAAACTTGGCCTTCTTTATGGAAACAAAAAGTTTCTAACAAAGCAAAAATAACCCTCTATCATGCGTACCTCCTACCTAGCCTTCTATATGGCTGCCAAATTCATATCAATCTTAACTCCACACTACTAACTAAACTAGAGACTACCTATAACAAGGTTGCCAGATTCTCTGCTCACCAAACTTATAAATCGCATCATTGTCTTTCACTAAGATACCTAAACTGGCTGGAATTGCCTCACCAGCTTCTACTCTCTCAACTACAGATAATTTGCTCTTTACTTGAAATCCTACCCTAGCCTATCTCCCCTCATCTCTCAATATTCCCCACTAGGTCCCTACATAGCTCTGACCTGAGCCTACTACAAATATACAAACCTAAGACTAAAATCGGCTGCAACCTCTACAGCTACAATACTACCATATCATGGAACAAATTACCATTAGAAATCAGGTCCCTCAAATATCCAAATCAATTCAAAACTGCCACTAGAGAGTAACTTCGAACTCACTGGTCCTGCCTCTGCACTCATCCTCCCTGATCTAGCCCATTAATTCATACGTAATCACCAAAACGTCAAACCTTTTTCGTTTGTAAACCTCTTCAAAGTATCACCCTTCTCCATCTCTTATCTCCATTTCTAATGTCACACATCTTATGAAATAACTGCATACATTAAGAACTCGATTCACTGCTTATTGAAAATGTTTGTATTGAATAATTTCTCTTATGTATGCTTATTATGTTTTTTTTCTCCATTATTATTTTTCTGATAAAATGTATTTCATTGTATGTATACATCGTAACCCACTGACACTGTTATCACTAAAATTGTAAAATTGTGGAGCTTTTCTCCCCGGCCCTCTGCTGAGAAAGGGCTACTTAGCACAGTCGGAATAACCCGGTCAACATATGTAAAATAAAATAAATTAATAATAAATAAATGTTAAGTAGTCCATATGTTTTATATATATCTACACTATGTACACATGGGCACCTGCAGGATTTTTTGCAGGGGAGTGCAAACCCAGAGACCCCACCCACCCAGCCATTCCAGTGTCCCATTACTTTGGCATTTATCCCCATTTGTCATAAACACTGTTCAAAACTTTCAGTGTGCATACTGTTTTCTGCTTTACTTCTACACTGATTACAAATATTTGGATTTAATTTAAAACTTTTATTTAAAATTTTAACAAATGTCTATCAACGTTTGTGTTATAAACAAAGCAATACTGTCTTGCAATGAAAACAGTCATAGCATTAAAACTTCTCTGCCTTTAAACTCACATTCACTGAAACAGCATTGAAACCCACATTTAAATAAAATGCATCTGGCTAGTGGTGGATTAAATCTACCTCTGGGCTGTTTTCGAATCATAGCCCCCTTACATACAGTTTTAGGACCATGCAAAAGTTTTTTGATTCACCTTCCTGACTGTATTAAATAATAATATATACAAATTAAATTATATCCCTAGTATAATACAGTGCTTTAAATTTATAGTTTCAAACATTTTTTCCAGTAAACAATGAAACAAAACATATGAACCAGTAATGACAGAAATGCCCAATTCAGAACATGTCAACCATAAAAGGCCAATCAAACTTCTGCCATTACAATCCACCAATATCAGTCAATATGCACAATCTCTGCAGAAGTAAAAGTCATCTGAATAATTCCATATTAAAGAGATCTGTAACTAATGAAAATGTTGCTGCCAGCAAAGAACTTTATATTTCAATGTTTCACATACAAATTTAGTGCCTGCTGCCCTTGAAGAATAAATTGTCTATGTTACATTAAAAGATGGCAAGCTGGTAATATGGATGGAAAATGAAAACAAGTTTACAGTTACTAGGCATCTCATCCAAAGGAGCAGATATTCAGGACTACAGCACCCAACCCCCTTAAAATACAACACAGTATTAGCAATCCATCCAAATGCTGTGGGAGTAGAACCTACAGACTAAGTATGCTACCTGCTGTTTTAAAATTTTATACCACAATAGTGATAAAATTTGCTAAACAGACTCAGCATGAGCAACAGTAAACTTGACATCCCTTGAAGCTCACAATTCCTTGAAAATGCAACTGAAACTCAGTTCCTTGAAAATGCAACTCAGCAGTTGGGTAGATGATTCAGGCTCTTGTTTCCTATAGCTAAGGTACAAGGTTTGAGCCTAAGCAAATTACTGACTACCTGCTAACCCTATAACTAGGGCATTTCACTTTCTCACACACACCTCAAACACTTAGTGCAAGATATCTGGACAAAGCTTAAAATAAAAAAGGATAGAGTATAAATATTGCTCTCATGAACTTGGAAAATTGCTAAAATAACAGATTGTGTGTTAGTATGCATTTTTCTAAAGGATATGGAGTCTAAACCTCAAATATCTGTCATTATTTAGCAACTTCAATCCTTTTTATGAGGAACAGGCAAAAATATGGGCATTCTGTATAACCCTGGACAGCTGAGTGGTATGCTACCTATCTCTTACACACCCATACACACCATACTTCTCAACCTCTTAGCGCAAGAAATCTGGACAATGTTTGTCATAATGGGGGACATAGGTGACAGGTACACAACTAGGGATACATTTTAAACAATGCTCTTATAAACTTAGAAAGTTGTTAGAATAACAGGATTTGTGCTGGAATGCATTTTCTGAAGGATATGAAGTCTAAAACTCAAATGCATGTCATTATTTAGTAACTTTAATCTTAGCTCAGCCACAAATAATGGGGAGACAAAGGCCCCAAAATAGGGACACTTTTTAAATATTGCTCTTACAAACTAGAAAGTTGAACAACATATTTTTATTAGTATGAATTTTCTGAAGGATATGAAGTCTAAAGATCAAATGTCTGCCATTTTTGTCTGACTTCAGTCCTCAAAGATTTGTCAGGGATTTGCCCGAGAAACAGACCAAAAATATGAGGCAAAAATCTGGACATTCTGTGAAAATCTAGACAATTGAGAGGTATGACCACACCCATCTCCCTCTTACTCACACAGACACACACCCTTACCTCAGTCTGACACACACACACACACACACACACACACACACACACACACACACACACACACACACACACACACACACACACACACACTAAACTATATTCTTAAATACCATAAAAAGATACATACGTATACGCACACGCAGACACATATATAGGGGCGGTGCAGTGGTGCAGCAGTTAGCGTTGTCACCTCACAGCAAGAGGTTATCTGGTTTGAGTCTCGGGTAAGGTGCCTTCTGTGTGGAGTCTGCATTTTCAGAGGAGGCCTAGGGAGAAATGCTCCAGGTGCATGTCTTTGGAATGTGGGAGGAAACCACAGCAGCCAGAGGAGACCCACACAGACACAGAGAGGACATAGGTTCATAGGTTGGTACTAGGCTATCGGCCCTAGGGCCTATGCAAGCCTAGCCATAACAATTTCCTGGCTATTTCTTCCCTCATTATTTACTTCCCTGGAGACCTGGGGTCCAAGGAAGTAAATAATGTGGGAAGAAATAGCCAGGGAATTGTTATGGCTAGGCTTGTATAGGCCCTAGGGTCAATAGCCTTGTACCATCCTATGAACTTATGTCCTCTCTGCGTTTGTGTGGGTCTCCTCCGGGTGCTGTGGTTTCCTCCCACATTCCAAAGACATGCATCTGGAGCATTTCTCCCTAGGCCTCCTCTGGAAATGCAGACTCCACACAGAAGGCACCTTAGCCGCACTTGTAATTATAAGAAAACTGACAACCTAACCAGACAAGATAAAAAGCAATAAAAATGCTTTAATGGCTCCTGTAGAGAAGATCGAGGTGAAATTCCTCAAGCATTAGTAACCTAAAGAAAATGATGCCAAAAAACTAAATGTTGATCAATGTTTTCCATAGAAAATCACTGCCCCAGTGTGTTTTCTAAGTGTGCCCTGGCAGTAATTCAATTTGAGTCAATATTTCTCCCTTCGAGTTGGTGTGATCATTAAATTGGCATTTATAAGTGTGGAGGTGCTTGCCCAAGACATCTGGGGTGCATGAGGTCACCCTTCAAAAGTACTTAACATTAATTTTTACTCTCTCCTGTGTTTCAGTCATTTTCTGGCATGTCTGATTCTCTGCATTGTGGAGCTCAGTGATTCATAGTGGGACTATTATAATGTGGGGGTGTCACCCTCATATTTCCTTACCGAATTTGCAGTTTCACTTTATGGTCAGTTTGACCAAATACGCTGCACCCATATATAATGTTTGTGTCTGTCCAAAATGCCATTTGATTGACTGTCAACTGCATGCGCGATCAGAGCATTATACTTGCAAGATATCACAAAAGAAACTTTTAGTGCATCTGGCTTTATGATCAGTGGCAGATCACCACCTTTTGCAAACTGATTTTATTTTATTTATTTATCCTTTGTATGTAGAAGTTCACAAACTGCACAACAAAGCATGGGCAAATATACTTATGAAAACTTCATAGCCAACCACCAAAAGCAATCACCCTATAATTCAAGTGTATACTTAAGTTAATAAATATAGGTTCATAGGTAGGTACTAGGCTATCGGCCCAAGGGCCTACACAAGCCTAGCCAACAAGGTTCCCTGGCTTATGCCACCCAAGAAAAGTTATTTTCCTGTGCCACTGTCGAGCAGAGACACAGAAGTGATCCCCGGGGAGTATTTCCTATTTGCCATCCACTCATCAAGATTTTTCTTGAAGAGTGCTAATGAAGAACTTTGCTTGACATAGATGGGTAGCCTGTTCCAGAGAATGGGAAGTCTCTGGGACAGGAATCTAACTGTACATACTTTATTCATAGGATCATAGGAGGTTACTAAGCTATTGACCTGGAGGTCAGTTCAAGCCTAGCTGTTTTATCCCTGTGTAATACCACAGATACTCTAGTCAATACTCAGGATTGTATTTAGTAATGACTGCTCATGTCCAGGAGGGTTGTGGGCACTATCCCTAGTAAGAATTTACGGTGCACCATCTACTCGTCCAGGTTCCTTTTGAGCAGTGCCATAGAGGTGCTCTGCTTTACATGAATTGGCAGTGCATTCCAAAGACACAGTAGTCACTGGGAGACAAATCTGTCCCTCCAGCACATCCTACTCAAGTCAGAGGCCATATTTAGGTTCCCTGGAATGGGAAGCTGTAGTCCCGTTTGAATTATGGATATGCAGCAAATTCATTAGGTTTGGGTTGGAGATTGCTCTGCAAGCCAGGCAGAAGAATCCCTTAAGAAGTATATACAATACTAAGTATAATGGCAGGGACTTTAGTTGGTCTGTGTAAGGCACATGCTGCAGTCCCTTGATCTTCTTAGTTAGAAACCTCCAAGGTCTCTCCAATTGCTACAGGTGCTTTGTACGTTACATGCCGAAAGGGATGTTATACTCAGTTATGGGTCTGATTAGTGATGAACATAGAGAGGTTATAACCACCTTTGCTCTAGAGGCAATGCCTTTGCTGATCAAGTGTGCTATGTAGCAAGCCTTCCTTACTACAGTAGACACATGGTGGTCAACGTTATGGTGGCAGTCTACTTGTGATCCCAGATCTCTTACCACTTTGTAGGTACACAGGGTATTGTTGTTAATTTGATAGTGTGAAGGGACATTGTTTTTACCGAAGGGAATGATGATACATTTCTTTGCATTTAATTTGAGAGTGTGACTAAGATACCAGTCACTGGTCTGCACAAGACCCTCCTGAAGTATACGGAGATCATTTGGGGATTCAGTAATTGCACCCAGTTTGCATTTGTCTTCAGATTTGGTCATCCATATCCCCTTAGTTTTGGCCTGAACTTCTGAAAAGTATAAACCAAACAGTAGGGGACCAGCACTAACCCTTGTGGCACTCAGCTGGTGAGAGGTCTGCTGGTTAATGTGGAGTCACCCACTCTGATAGTGTGTGACCGGTTTGTGAGCCATTTGGCAACCCATCTTACAATAAAGGGGTTTACGTTCAGTTTGCTATAAGTTTATTGATAATGACCGAGTCTGGGATTTTTTCAAAGGCCTTTGCCAAGTCGAGGTATGATGTGTCCACTTATCTGCCCTTGTCAATGGCCCAGTTTACATTTTTGAAGAAATCCATCAGATTATACAGGCAGGATCTGCCCTTGACAAAGGCGAACTGGATTGGATGCAGGGGTTGGAGGTTGCCTATGCCTTTATTTATGAGGTCCATGATGATTCTTTCCATGGCTTTACTGAGGCTGAGGAGGGTGCTTTACTGAGGCTGAGGAGGGTACTTTCCATTGTTGGGGCCTCACCTGCAACTTTTTGTGTTTGTTGCAAAGTCTGTTGATGCTGGATGTCCACCAGGGCAGCTTGCTTTTACTCTGGGGTCTGGCTTTGATTCTCTCTGGAACAGATGAGTCTATATACTTATACAAGTGATTATACAGGGCTTTGGTGCAGTTACCACTTCCAGTTGAGGTGGGGCTTGGAATGAATTTATACCTTCCCCTAGGGGGTATAGTTTGCTTTGGTGAAGTTTGTTAGTCTGATTTTGCCTTTTGTGAGTTCTGGTGTTAGTGCCGGTTTGAATGTTACTGATTTGTGGTCAGATTTAACTAATGGGGTGGGAGGTAGGCATAACGGTTAAAGTGTTTACCTTACATACAGAAGGTGCAGGGCTTGATTCTCACAAAGGTGTAATTGACAAGGCTTAAAATGTCCGACAAGGGTAGTTAGTCTAGTACTAATCTATGAACCTATGAACAGCTGCGGTGGTGCATCTGTTCATCATGTTAGTGAGGATCAGATCTAGTAGGTTTGTTCCTCTTGTTGGGTTTGAACAATTAACTTCAGGGCATTTGATTTAAAGTCAAGGAACTTTTGTACTAGTGAGTTAGGTCTAGGGTAGGTTTTCCAGTTGACGGTGGGATAATTGAAATCTCCCATGACCAGAGAGCTTGGCAATATTTGGATTGACTCTAGTTTGGTCAAGTAGCCCTTGTGCACTTCATGATCCATGGAGGGGGGGGTCTATAACTAGCTATGACTTGAATGGGGGTCTCCCCCCCCCAAGTAATATGAACTTGGAGTAACTCCATGGAGTTGTCCAGTCTAACTAGTCTGGAGGTGAATTTATCTCTAATATGGATAGAAACATCGCATCCTTTGGTTCTCGCATGTTCATTTTGTGGTCTAAAGGTGTGGAAAGCATTGCAGCTTTGCAAGGTTGAGGTATTCTCTGAGGCCTTGAACCAGGTTTCTCTGACTGCACAGACATCTACATCCTCCAGTAATAGAAGTGCTACCAGGGTGTGCAGCGGTTTAAGCTCTTAGCATTTAGCAACATAACCCTTATTTTGTTATGGCTGGCAATTTTCATGTCGGCAATTTTGTTTTTGAGACCTTGTCTAAAGAAGGCAGCATAGGAGTGGCAAGAGCCTTTGCCAGCAGCTGAAAGCCTAATGATGCAAAATGCAAAACGTCTCTGGCAAAGCAACGAGGTTCGTCGACCATGTCATCCCAGGCTGACAGAAACTGGATCCCCTTTGAATGACACCAAAAACTAAGCCAATTATTGAAACTGATAGCTTTTTGTTCGTACTGTGGTATCATTCTAGGTGAGGATAATATGCTGCTCAAGGCTAGGGACATACCTGCCTGGGGCACATATTCGGAGAGCTCAATTATATATCTTTTCATACAGTCCAATGAAGTACATCTCAAGTTGTTCACTCCAACATGAGCTATGAGAGAGTCATAATGGTACTTGTTGCCGATAGACCTGAGTGCATACGTGATCTGATGAATCCTGGCACTGGACAGGCAGCTAACTGTGACTTTCTCCTTATGTAACCTGGTGAGTGAGACCTCCGTGTGTCTCACTATGCAGTTCCCAGTGACAAGAAAATTTGTTTTTTGAATGTTATGCCTTCAGGGCTTGGTAGGTTGGACACTGGAGGGTTTATGTTTCCTGGGTGCCGTGGGAACTGTGTTAGCTGAAGCAGTCTTTTGTTTTGGAAGTCTTTGGTGTTTTGGTAAGTTTTTTTGAGAGAACCTCCTTGTATGTTGATTTATATGTTGGATGCATACTATGTGTATGAGTTGTGCTACTATGTGCATGAATAGTGGTGGGTGAGTTGACAACCTCTTCATTGTTACTGTTTTGAGTGTGAGAGAGCAGGATTCAAAATTCTTGGTGTAGATACATCTCTCGCACTCTGTACTAGAGTGAGTTATTAGTAGAGGGCTGTCAGTGTACATGAGGCAGTTGCTACAGTGCCTTAGGAGATCCAGGTCAACAAGGCTGGCAGGAGTAACAAGGATAGACCAACTGTCCATAATGCTAGGTTTGAATATTGTTATCACAAAGGGGGGTGCTTTTAGGACTGATCTAGGAGGTGCTCAGTAGATGGGTATTTCTGATGAGTTTTTTTGCTGGTGGTTTAATAGGTCACAGCTCATTAACAATACTTCTTAGACCAGAGATGTATTAAAGATGAGGACTACACTAATGTAATGCAGCTGTATCTAAGGGAAAATTGTCAAAATTATCTGACCGGCTATGGAGCACAATTGTGTGGCACTGCATGGTACTGCACAACGTACAAACAAGCAAAAACCCGCTCAAACTTGGGTCTAAATACCAGAAGCTAAAAACTTAAAAAAAAAAAAGAAACATGAAAAAAACAATGAGGGTGCTTATTCCAAGCCCCAGACCAATCACCAGACAGGTTACAGTCAGCATACTTCTCTTACAAGTGTGCAGAAGGGCCCCTTCCAATCCAAAGATGGCTTGGAAAATGTGCTCAGCATACAACAGCGACTACAAACAGACCCAGATGTAGCGAACCTTTATCTGGACTATGCTAAAGCTACTAGCTACACTAATTTCAGTGGGAAACACTAAAAAAAGCACTGAAAAGTGTTTTAAACAGCAGAGGAAACAGCAAGGAGACACTAAAGAATGTTTTAAATAGCAAACAAATCAGTTATTCAAAACACTGATTGGTGGGAAAACAGAAAAAAAAACAGAACAGATGCATTGCAACAGGTAAAATAGCAAAAAAGCTTTGCAACAATGAAAACAGCAACAAAATGCAATCTAACAGGCACAGTAAGGCAGACAAATTCAATACAAATACAGCAGTTTAGTTTACAGCATTAAAATATAGTACCAAATAAGCCAAATACAATAAAAAGTGCAGTAAATAGTATAATTAAGCAAAAGAAAAGGGTTTTGGGAAGCTCAGCAGTGGCGGCTGGTGACTTCAAATCACAGGGGGGGCTGCAGGAGACAGCTGAATGGGTGGGGTCAAGGGGAAGGGGAGGAGCTATGCACAAAACCACAAAAAACTAACTTTAATTAAATACGCTGCCCTGGGTGGCAAACCATCATTATGAAAGTCCAATCAAGACAAAAATAAGTGTAGAAGAATAAAAATATTTCAATGCATTGGCTGCATGACAGCTTACTTAATATCTAGATGGAAACAAAAGGTTGTGAGGCATGAAAAAATAAATTAATTTTTAAATACATTACTGGAATGCCAGTCAAAATCAGGTAGAAGAAAAACAAGCAGCACTCAACTCAAACCACTTCTCCTTGCACTGCAGTTCTAATTATAATATATTCAGCTTTATTAAAGTACCAAGTAACATGCTGAAAGTAGAAATCTATGTGATGCCCCCACACTTGTAAAAATGTTTCTTATCCAAAAAAGACCTGCTGCCTGACAACTTGTTTCATGGGGAAAACATGATCAAAGTAAAAAATGAAAAGCAAACAAGAAACAAGCTCAAGATACATTGCTTAAAGGATTACTGTACAGGTTATGGACCACACATGATTGGCATTCTGTTTAGTTTACGGGTAAAGTCTGTAGAGATGACTGGAAGTCTCCAACAAGTGTAATGAGCTTTTTAAAATAATGGAATCCTGTCCTTTAATACCCAAGGCTTATACATTATCTAGTCAAGTATTCTCTGCATGGCAACAACAGAAAGACTTTCAATGTTGGCAATTCTTTAACAGTATGCTTATTAAAGCTTACTTGCATCTTACGATGTCAGACAAGCTTACCTTATGGTCATTAAAGCATTGCTACTTAAACACAGAGCAACAGGCACTTTGAGTAATAAGCATAAATCAACAGTACAAAAATATGACAGAAACCAGACCATTCTGCAAAATCAAGGACAGATGAAAAGCCACTGTAGTACTTATGCAGTGTGTCCTCCCCATCCAAGGTAGATACAACTACTCCTTGCCTTGCTTGGACACATCCAGAGTCACTACATGCGGGAGTGGGGTGCAACAAGCATGTCACAATTTGAAATCTCTGGCTGACTGTGATGGTCCTGACACATTTGTCATACCTCTCAACCTCAAGAGCAAGAAATCTGGACAAAGCCATACACAGAAGTGGGAGAAAGGCCCAACAATAAGGACAATTTTTAAATATTGCTCTAATAAACTTAGAAAGATAATAGAATAGGTCTTGCATTAGTATGAATTTTCTGAAGGGTATAAAATCTGAAACTCAAATGTCTGTCATTTTCTAACTTCAGTCTTTAGTGATTTGTCACTAATTTGCCAAAAAACACAATTTTATGAAAAATGGACCAAAAATGTGATGCAAAAATATTAAATAGACACACAATACAGCTGCTACCTGTCAAAGAAGGGACACTTTAATATTAGTACTGCTACCTTGAGCAGCTGACAAAATAAAAGAATCTACATGCATTTCAAGTAATCTATAACTTTGATTATTACAGTTATTTCTTAATTGTAAACCCTCCATGTTTTCTTCCAAAATTGCTATTTTGCGGAAGGATTATTAGGGGGAAGAGCAACATTTTGAGCCAAAAATTGGGGCCAGTTGAGAGGATGGCTATGCCTAATTCTATAAAGCAATTTATTTGCATGTACCTCTCAACCTGTTAATGCAGTAAATCTGAACAAGACCAAATATATTGGGGGCACATATAAACAGTACTAAAAATTGCTCTTGTATAAATTGAGACAGTTGATAGAACAGCTCTTACTTTAACATGCATTTTTCTGAAGGTTATGAAGTCTGAAACTTATTATTTAGTGACTTCTGGCAAATCATTTAGGAATTAAAACTACAAATTTTATGAACAACAAACCAAAAATAAGAAGCAAAAACCTATTCATTCTTTGAAAATCTGGACAGTTGGGAGGTATAGTTCAGCTGGGCCTGTCTGAGTTTGCTGCCCTTCCCCCCTGACAAAATAATGGTTGAATGGAGCCTCTGCAGCCATTCCAATGAACCATTACTTGGCTATTTCACTCCATTTACCATAAACACTAATGTGCATACTGCTTTACTTCTATGATGAGTTGGACTTCATTTGAAAGTTTTATTTTGTATTTTACAGCACAAACACTAAGTCATCTGTTAAACAAAGCAATGCAGTCTCACAATGAAAACTTAGCATTAAAACTTCTCTGCCCTTGAAACTCACATTCATTGAAACAGCATTGAAACCCACATTCAAAGAAAATACATTTTGCCAGTGGCAGATAAAGATTAATTTTGGGCTGTTTTCGAATCATAGGACCCTTGCATATGAAACATACATGTGCTCTTTGATACACCTTCCTCATTGTACTAAAATTATATTCCTTGTACAATACAGTACACTTGTTAGAGGTTGTTTTAAATTTGTTTTGAACATTTTTCCAGTAAGCAATGAAACAAACCATATGCACCCATAATGGCAAAACTGCCCAGTTGAGAACATTTATCATAAAAAAGTCTACTCAAGCTTCCACAGTCCACCATTATTAGTAAATATACACAATTCTACAGTCCACCAGTATTAGTAAATATGCACAATTCCACAGTCCACCATTATTAGTAAATATGCACAATTCTACAGTCCACCATTATCAGTAAATATGCACAATTCTACAGTCCACCTTTATCAATAAATATGCACAATTCTACAGTCCATTATCAGTAAATATGCACAATCTCTGAAGTAAGTCATCTAAATAATTCTGCATTAAAGAAATCTGTAACTAATGAAGCGGTTGCTGCTAGCAATCACCTTTATATTTCATGGTTTCATCGAAAAATAAAGTGTCTGTTGCCCCTCAGGAATAAATTGCCTATATTACATTAAAAAATGATAAGCTAGTAATAATATTGCAAGAGGAAATGGATGGCAAACTGATAACAAACTCATAGTTAGTATCTTCACCAAGGAGAACATTCTCAGTACGGCAGCATCCACCCCTTGTGGGAGTAGAACCCACAGCCTTCTGCATCAAAAGCAAGTACACAACCTGTTGTGCTATAGTAGTAACTAGGCAAAGCACTAAACTTCTATTCCCCTGCAGCTCTCAGCTCCTTGTAAAATCTACTCAATACTCAACTGCATCTCAACTTCGCAGCTCAGGAAAACTGGAAAAAGCCAAAATGTATTGGGGGGGGGGGTCAAAAGCCCAAAAACCAGGGACACGTTAAACATTGTTTGTATAATCTTGGAAAGTTGCTAGAATAAAATGTTGTGTTGCCACCATACATTTTACTGCCAAGGTCCCTGAGCAAAAAACATACCACTACGCCACATCAGCTGCTTTGTAAAAGAGAGGAAGACTGAAACTTAAATGGCTATCATTTAGTGAATTCAGTTCTCACCATAGCTGTCAACCTCTTAGTACAAAACACCTGGACAAACCCAGTAATGAGGGAATACAGCCCTCAAACATATTTAGTGAATTCAGTTCTTGCCATAGCTGTCAACCGTAGCACAAAAACCAGGACAAAGCCAATAATGGGGGAATACAGTCCCAAAAATAGGGACAAATTTAAAATATTCATCTTATAAACTTAGAAAATTGCTAGAAAAAAAGGTTGTGCTACTATGTATTCTGAAGAACATGAAGTTTGAAATTCAAATGCCGGTCAATTTTACTGCGGACAGAACAAAAACAATTTTCAGCAGAGACGCAGGGATTAATACTGCAGACACATCTTTGTAAAATGGCAGGGCACCAGAGCAAATCCACACAAACACAGGAGGAGATGCAGACTCCACACAGAAGCCACCCCAACCAAGAATCAAACCAGAAAACCTATAGCTGTGAGGCAACAATACTACCACTGCACCATCAATTATGCAAGGAATTAAACATTCAGAAACCTGAAGTCTGAAATTCAAATGCCTGTCAATTTTACTGCGGACAGAACAAAACCAATTTTCAGCAGAGATGCAGGGATTAATACTGCAGACACATCTTTGTAAAATGGCAGGGCACCAGAGCAAATCCACACAAACACAGGGAGGAGATGCAGACTCCACACAGAAGCCACCCCAACCAAGAATCAAACCAGAAAATCAATAGCTGTGAGGCAACAATACTACCACTGCACCATCAAATATGCAAGGAATTAAACATTCAGAAACTTGAAGTCTGAAATTCAAATGCCTGTCAATTTTACTGCGGACAGAACAAAACCAATTTTCAGCAGAGACGCAG
The DNA here is from genome assembly GCF_019279795.1 of Protopterus annectens. Taxonomy (NCBI): domain Eukaryota; kingdom Metazoa; phylum Chordata; order Ceratodontiformes; family Protopteridae; genus Protopterus; species Protopterus annectens. The sequence goes on from NC_056749.1 coordinate 514,949,861, forward strand.
GGATTAATACTGCAGACACGTCTTTGTAAAATGGCAGGGCACCAGAGCAAATCCACACAAACACAGGGAGGAGATGCAGACTCCACACAGAAGCCACCACAACCAAGAATCAAACCAGAAAACCTATAGCTGTGAGGCAACAATACTACCACTGCACCATCAAATATGCAAGGAATTAAACATTCAGAAACCTGAAGTCTGAAATTCAAATGCCTGTCAATTTTACTGCGAACAGAACAAAACCAATTTTCAGCAGAGACGCAGGGATTAATACTGCAGACACGTCTTTGTAAAATGGCAGGGCACCAGAGCAAATCCACACAAACACAGCGAGGAGATGCAGACTCCACACAGAAGCCACCCCAACCAAGAATCAAACCAGAAAACCTATAGCTGTGAGGCAACAATACTAACACTGCACCATCAATTATGCAAGGAATTAAACATTCAGAAACCTGAAGTCTGAAATTCAAATGCCTGTCAATTTTACTGCGGTCAGAACAAAACCAATTTTCAGCAGAGACGCAGGGATTAATACTGCAGACACGTCTTTGTAAAATGGCAGGGCACCAGAGCAAATCCACACAAACACAGGGAGGAGATGCAGACTCCACACAGAAGCCACCCCAACCAAGAATCAAACCAGAAAACCTATAGCTGTGAGGCAACAATACTACCACTGCACCATCAAATATGCAAGGAATTAAACATTTAGAAACCTGAAGTCTGAAATTCAAATGCCTGTCAATTTTATTTAACATTTGTTAATCAGGACAGTCTGACTTGGAACAAAAAAACAATTTTCAGCAGAGGCCCAGGAAGAAATAATGCAGACATGTCTTTGTAATATGGGAGGACACAAAAGCAAACCCACACAAACACAGGGAGAAGATACAGACCCCACAAAGAAGGAACCCCAGCCAAGAATCAAACCTGAGAACCTGCAGCTGTGAGGCAACAATGCTACTACTACACCATTAAATATCAAGCATTAAAACATTTACAAACCACAGATATTATGAGGAACAGATCAGATCAAATACGAGGCAAAAATCTGCAATTTTTTTACAAATGGTGGTGGGTAGGGAACTCAAGTCTTTAACACCTGCATACAGGGTACAAGGTTCAAGCCTGAGGTATTCCCTACCACACCACCATGAGCACCTGGGGCATTTTCACACACACACACACACACACACACACACACACACACACACACACACACACACACACACACACACACACACACACACACACACACACACACACACACACACACACACACACACTATCCATTTAATTCCATTGCTGATAATGATCCTAAGAACCAGGATTTGGACAGAGATACTCGAGGGCAGTTTAACAGGATTTGGAGTGAACGAGACCCTTAAAACTGTATGAATTTTTGAGTTATCGCTAGACTAAATGAGAAACATGGTGGGTATTACACCATCCCAAGTGTCAACTTTTTTTCTCATCTCAAAGTTCTTTCCTTTCTCTTTAATCCAACCTCAAATGAGAAACACACAGTGGAAATATATTTAAGTATGCACGTGTATGTATGTATGCATTGATTTATTTATCTGAGTTTGTTAGGGGAAGGAAGTGGTCTGAGGACCATTTTCAGCTGCTTTCCATCCAAAGGACAAATGTAAAAGCATACAAAATAAGAATATAAACATAAAAAATAAGAATGTGCAACTGTTGGAATTACAAAGTAGTGTCCAATCTAAACAGAAGGACAAACACAAAAAGTTATGCTATTATACATTGAGAATTTAAATGATGTAAGAAACAATGTAGATGATATAGGTAAACAATTACTATATATAAATAGAGTATGCAGTCTATAAAATGGACAGAAGCGATATAAATTAAAAAGGTATGGCGTAACAGCAACAAGAAGGTGAGTAGTCAAGTATTTCTCCTTCTGCTTCTTTCCTGTACCTGCTTCTGCATTCCCTCAATGAAATGCTTACGTGAATGTAATTTTTCTTTTCATAATTCCCCTGCACCAATTACATTATACAGATAACCTGTGATTGTGTCAATAAGAGGAAATGATGCATTTATACCAAAGGGATTTATAGCATTACCTAAACTAATGCATTTATTAATTTGCTATGAAAAAGTGGCCAGCAAAAGTCTGTTCAGGAGTGCGGACCTGAAATAAAGTATACACTTTCAGAGCAGACTGCCACTGAAATGTCTAACCACAAGCAGCTGCTTACAGATGAAGGCCTTCACACGTGTCAAAGCCCTTGGACTGTGGCTGCAGTTGGATTATTGCATACTGTATATTGTTTCACACATAATAGTCAAATGCACATTGAAAATTTGTTTAGGGGATGCTAACAAAGTCAGAAAGGAGGCAGTGAAAAATAAACTGCAACTCATGCCAAACATTGTCTCAAAAAAATAATTGAGATTGGTATTGCTGCTGCAGGTGAAATCTGGGCGACTGGATGAGTAAGCACAAATTCATCCATGTTTTAACATCATTAAAAGTGATGGATTAATATTAGTACTTCAGAGAAGGAATTTTTAAATGTGTTTACTTAAAGGTGTATGTATGGCTGGACATCATCTGTTCCTTGTGATTGATGGCCTAGTACTGTTTCCATGATATGGTAAAATTGGTTATCGCACTGCCATAGAAGACTGCCTACTAAAGTTAATTAAATGAAAGGGTCTAGAAAGCATTTCTGGAGGGGGTTTCTCCACAACAAAACATATTCCCATTCAAATAACATTTAGTTCAGTTTATCATATTAGGACAATACTAGCTGACAGTAAGGTCATCCTTGGTAGATTATTTTAAGTCAAAGCAGACCCATAAAAACATACTTTTTTTCAGTTTTACGTTGCAGTTATTCTTTATACATCAAAAACAACTGCAGGTAGTACTTTGACCTCTGTAAAGTACTGATGTTTTGGAGACAACGAAAATATTTTAAACTTAGCCAGAAAGATGCTGCTCCCCTCCAAATACAGGGAAATAAAAAGTAAAACTGTATTTCATTTTCAAGTTAACATGTAATGGAAAGAAAATGTTGCTTTCCAGCTTAAATGCAGACAAATACTCTAATTATTTTATAGCTTTGTTCATATGATTTATCATAGTTTAATTCTTAAAGAGAAACTGGCGCTCTCTACAAAAATTCAAATGAAAACATTCAACTGCCAGATGTATTTATTTCCTCATGTACACACTTTATACTCCTTTCACATTTCTTTTTTGCTGTTACAGATATGTCAGTGTTGTCACCATGCAATTACAAATGGCATTCAGAAATCAGAAAATGATTTACATGTCCACAATGCCTAAAACATCTGCTATGACTGCAACAACAATGAGGGAATATTTGCATAAGAATTGATAATTGGTTGTAAAGGTCACCCCACTTGCATCTGCATGCACAGAGATTCTACAGCCAATTAAGATGCTATGTTAAGCCCTTCAGCATTGAAATTGTTTCTCTTTTTTATATTATGTGTAACATTCTGCTTGTGTTTGTTAAATTGCAGTTAAATGGTTCACTGGATATTCACTTTAACATCTTTGGAAGCCTCTTACGTAGTAAATGGCTTATTCAAACACAGAGTTGCAAAAATAATGGCAGATATGGTCCACTACAGCTTTTCAATGCAACTATTTTATGCACTTCCCGTGAAATTCAAATATTGCCTTTAGTAAGTGGTTTCAAATTCTCCCTATTACTCAGGTCACCAGACATCTACTCTTGCACTTCCGAATACTTACCCTAAGTTTGTCTTCCTTCATGGCCAGTGCTCTCTCTCTTACCCCCTCCCCCCCACACACACACACAATAAGTGTGTCATACATACACATTAGATAGATATCAGCAATGATTTCCTTCACTGCACCTACTGCACTTTTTAAGTGTAAATGCCTTCATGCCAATCATTTCATTTTCACACTATACTCGTTTTTTTATAAATATTGTATTGCTTACTGAAAAAAATGATATCACACAGCTTTCCATTTATTTTATTTTATTCTCCTAACAAAGATTTCCATGTGGTAATAATTATTTTCAGTGAAGATTTGGGGAGAACACCTTCAAAATGAGTACAGCAAATGAATAACTAGTAACCATCACTACACAGGGCACATGATACAGAACATATAACCTATGAACATAATACAATTAATGTGCTATTATAGAAGATATGATGGCATCCAAGGGATAGAACTATGTGCTATAATACAATCTCTATAATAAGGAATGGCATACAATGATAAGTTATGCAGGTGAAGGCTGAAATGGATACATATGTAAGTCAGTAATCATGTAATATCAGGGGGCATCAAGGGTGGTTAGAAGAATACAAAAAGACAGTTAAAATGTAAAGCAGAAGAATTCATAGTCTGAAAGTGAGAAAAGAAATGAGGTCAGCAGACAGTTGGAGGTAAGGGATCAAGTGAGGGCAAAACAGTGGAATATGTGAAGGTTGAAAGAGAAGATATCTAGAGAAAAAACAGCAGCTCTGGAATGGCAGAGGAGATATGGGATACAGAGGTGGGTAGATAGTGAATGGAATCTTCACAGACATGAGAAGATACAAAGCAGAAAAAATGAAGATAAAGTCAGATGTGGACTGGGGAGGAAAGGGGCATAACACAGCAGTCATCTATCAGAAAGATTAAGGACTAGTTGATGTAGCTGAACAACGTTGGGGGCTAAACACACGCTATGAAGGAAGCCATTGGAATGGATAAATCTCTCACCAGACACGAGTATCAAACCTTGCACCTTCTGGCTGGGAGGCAAACACCTTAACCATTAGGCCAACTAATCAAAATATACACCCCTGCCAAGTCTCAAAGCCAGGACCTTATGAACTACAGTATTGTACATTAGACCACTAGGCCAACTCATTGAAAGGTGTTAAGATATGCATGATGTAAAAGTTTGGGGTGAAAACAATGATTTACACAGTTTAGTTCAGTTCAATAAAAGGAATAAGTAGCATTCAAAGAGGGATTTTTATATCTTGAGGGTTGCATTGCCGTAGATGAACAGGACTTTAAGTTATTTGTATATGGCATGTGGGGTCATTGCAGACTGTACAGGCGGACAAACATTGTATAAAGTACTTTATAGAAAAAGGGATAGTTGCAGTGGATGCATATTTCTAAGAAGATTCTGATGCCTAATTTATGTAAAACATTAATAAGGTTATTCTACTTTAGCTGTTAAAGGCACTGAAATTGTAACAGCAAGTAAACAAACACTAAAAGCTGTTAGAGCTATACTTCGTCTTCTTCAAAGAAAAATGTTTAACAAATAAGTACAAATCATAACAACCCCTATAGTAATCATCACAGCATATTTGCCTGTAGCACTACTGTAGTTTTCCAGTTAGAGGCCAGAATTGCGTTATCAACAGTCTCTGGCAGCTCTTCACAAGGAGACAGATATGGACATAAACTACCATAATTCCAAGGCCCTGAAACTCCTCCTGTCTGACTTAAGTGTCATATAACACTGAAATGAGATGTAATGTAACTTCTTTTATTGGGCCAGTGTTGATTTTCCAATTACTGTAATGTTCACAGCACACTAACAGAAGTTCTTCACTGGGGTTACTAAGTTACTTCTAACTTACGTCTTGATGAAGGACCCCTGTTAGTCTGAATGCTTGAGTAGTGGTAAAAACCTAGCTTGGTCTAATAAAACATATTACTTTATTCATTACTATCTGGACCAGTATGACACTTTTTTTTTCTACCCTCAAGCGTGAAATATTAATGCTTTTAACTTAACAGCCTCAGGAATTTATCTCCACCCTGTATGATGTATAACCAGTTGTTGAGTACTGCAATGTTAGTGGGCAAGCTTTGTGAAAGAGGGGTAGCAGTGAAACCCATTACGTATAGCCACCCATACCATTTACATTTGTTTTGAGAACCACTGAGAGTAGAGTGATAAGCAGTTAGCCATCCACATAACTGCTATACTAAAAGGGACCCTGGTCCACGGATGTCAACACAAAGAAGAGAGAGTGAGAAAAAGCAGAGAAAGGAACATGAATGTGAGAAAGCAGTGCAGAGATGCTATAAAAGATTTGGCTCACTGGTAAAATGGGTGGAATGGCAGGGGGGGGGGGTCGTGGGGGTTGAGGTAGTAAACAAAAGTATGAGGCTGACAAATGAAGAATGTTTCAATGAATATAGTTTGACAGAGCCAGAAAAAGCATGATGCTGGAAGCAGCCCTACTGACTTGGTACAATAATAAAAAGTGTTTGGTAGGAGTAGAATTGTAAAACAGTGAGAGCAGACTAGTACCAGACAGACCAAGCAAAAAAGTGAACATATTTACAATGCCTTGTCCAAAACCATCACCTGTCAATTAAAGCTGAGGTCACAATAAACTAAGATCAAAGCTGAGGCTCATTAAAATGTATAGTATATAAACCTGATTATATCAAAGACTGCTGTCACAGAAAAAATACAACAGCAGAGATGCAAACTTTATTTTCTCTCTAGGCATCTTGATGAAAATTTCTTTATACGCTGATGATTTAGCTAAGGTGATATTAGAAAAAAAATTACACATGCACTACTTTATTTTTTTATTCTGACAGTTATATACTTATATCATAGAAAGATACCTTGTATATCATGTCAAGCTGCAGCTACACTATGAATTAGTTACACAACTATATACTTAAAACTATTCTCTAGTATTTCATCACCGATAAACTAGATGAACCTTCAACCAGATGAAAAACAGCAGTTGAAACTTCACAATGAAAAAAATGCAAAGCATTTTGCAGGGGTCAATCTGCACCTTGCATACATTTTTACTTTTGTATACTAACTGCAGTTGCAACTGCATTAAAAAGAGAAATGTTTATAGAAATTAAATCTCTGCTGACATGCAAATAGAGAATGCATCAGCAATGATTTCCTAGGGGTAACAGCAACTAGAGAGTTCAATACTGAACTAAATTTGATCAATTATAACCTCATCCACTTTACTGTCAACCATGAAGAGGAAAGACACAAGGTAATCATCAATGTTGGTCAATAACAGAAGAGTAGTGGAAAAAGAACAATATAAGTGGTGGACGTAGACTGCCTTTTATATGGGTATATGATATAAACAATGAAATAAGGAGGTAACAGGCCTTGAAACTGCACACGGTAATATATCAAGAACATGAGGCTCGGGGGGCGTGGCCAAGGATGAACACAGGATAGCAGCAGATTTCTTCAGCTCCACCAATTTCATTACACTGACAGGAATTAATTACTTAAAAAAATAATTTTTGAAGTAATTTTCTTTCTAAATATGTTTGTTTTATATAGTTCTTGAACTATATCTAAAAAAGAAAGGAAATCTTAACCATATTCCTGTCAGAAATCACTTTGGAAATTTTCCTGTCAGTTTATCAGTCTGAAATGAGTTCCAGTAAGACAAATTCTCAAGACTCCAGCATCAAGAAAGAACTTCAGTCTCTGATAATTATAATCCAGCAATTTACTGCTAAGATGGATAAAATGGATACTAAAATAGACACCTTCATAGAAAAAACTACAAAACAAATAGACTTGTTACATATAGACCTGCAACAACAGAAGATCCAGATGACAGGCATAGAAGAAGCTGTGAATGACATGGAAAATAGAATACAAGAAGAGGAAATCAACATTGAGTTTCTGCTGAAACAAAATACACATTTACAAACAAAGCTGGATGACCTGGAAAATAGATCGAGGCAATAACATTAGGATTTTTGGACTGCCAGAAAATATTGAAGGTAACAATATTACTTCTTTTTTAACAACATGGCTCCCTAAAACTTTAGACTTACCAGAAGCATTCTCTTTTGGTATCGAAAGAGCACATAGATCTATAGCTAATACTAACTCTAACAAAAACTATCCTAGATCAGTTATAGTTAGATTTCTATCATCTTTTGATAAAGAGATGGTTCTTAAATCTGCTTGGGCTAAAGCTCCTGTTAAGATTGATGAGACAACTGTGCGTTTTGACAATGACTATTCTTCCATGGTAATAGCTAAAAGAAAGGTTTTTCTGCCACTAATAAGGGAGCTTAAAAAAGCACAGTTTAAAACATACCTTCTGTTTCCTGCCAAGCTTAAAATCTTCCTTCCTGATGGTCCAAAAATTTTCGATGACTTAGACTCTGCCTTACTGTTTATCAAAAAAAATAAGATTTTGGATAAAATAGAAGAAATGGAATGGGCTAGTCCTTCATTAAAGAGACTGGCAACTGAAACTTCGTGGAAGACTTCAGAGAAGAAGAAGAGACTAAAAAACAAATGATCTGTTCTATGTTTTTTTTTTCTCTCATCATTTTATTTCATTATTAATCTTTTTAAATATAGTTCCTGCATTTCCAAGAAGCAACAAATATTTTGAAAAAGATTTAATCAAAGTTATTCTCTGTGTGCAAAGAAATGTTTTGTTTCATAACTAGTCAAAATATCTGGAGATTTAATGGCAAGTTGTGATTCAACTTGTTTCTCTTTCTGAAAAGGAGAAGTAAGGTCAGTAATTTGATACATTTTTTTCTTTATCTTTCTTTTCTTCTCCTTTTCTTCTTTTCTTTGTTTAAACAATGACATTCTATTTAGATTATGTAGTGGGTAAAGGGTGGGGGAGGGCAGGGAGACAAGAGTAATGAAAATATGATTAATAGAATAATAACATATTTATTCCTTGTAAAAAGTTTATATGTTCTTCAAATGCTATTCCTAATTATACTTTCGTGATTACACTGCTTATGCTTGTTTGTAAATAATCTGTCATGCTGTAACTAATAATAATTAGAACTAAATAATAGTAAATAATATGTTTTATTTTTAACTCTATTAATATAAACAGTAAGTAATATTCCATTGTATATACTTCTTATAGCTTTCTCTTACATTTTTTTTATTTCTGCCTTACACCCTTTTACTTTCTACTCTCTTTTCTTTTCTTTATTAATATATAGAAATGCTTTTGATCATATAGACACAGTAAATAATAAGATTTGCATAAAATTGAGTTGGGACAAAAATATTGAGTTTTATTACTTATTAATAATTTTGGGCTTAATTTCACTTACATAGAGGCTGTAATAACATGTAAAATACATTGTGAAGGTTTTGTCATGTTTAGATGCATTTACACTGCTAAATGAATGTTTGTCACTAGTTTTAATAAGTTTCCCGCCAAAATGTTAAGAGAGACAATCTGGGATGTGGGCTGTCTCATGCACAGTGTCCATGAGCTACTTCAAAAGCTTCAACTGTCAGAATTCTCACAGAGAAGCTGAAAGCAGCTAGTCTCACCTTTGACCTAGATATCACACTGACACATCACAGATTCAGAAGTGACACTCTACCAGGAAATAGAAATGATACAAATGTGACTATGTGAAGGAAAATTAACTCTTTAACATCTAAATGTGAGTTATTTTATATAATTACTTAAATATCTATGTTATAATTCATAAAATATGTCAGTTATAATGAGTTTAAATGATACAGTTTCTTGTAGTAAGTAAATGTCTTATTTTAGAAGGCATAGAAAATGAAACATTTACTCAAGTGTTTTTGAAAATCTACTTAACAGCAGCTTAATAATATGTGTTAAAAACTTATGTTCCAAACATATACATTACTATAACTCATTTAATTCATCTGATTGACAAGCATAAATAATTTTATAACTCTATACTAGAAGAAATTGTCATGTGATATATTTTAAAGCAGTAGTATAGCATGGTTGTAAAATCTGGTTACTAAAATGTGTTTGCTGTGCATTATTTTGTATAAAGCAGACAGATTTATTGTAGGGACAGCAAGTAAGATGGTGCTCAGTAAGGACACAACTCAGTGAGATCAGATATATATATATATATATATATATATATATATATATATATATATATATATGTGTGTGTGTGTGTGTGTGTGTGTATGCATATATATATATATATATATATATATATATATATATATATATGTGTGTGTGTGTGTGTGTGTGTGTGTGTATGTATGTATATATATATGTGTGTGTGTGTGTGTGTGTGTGTATATATATATATGTGTGTGTGTGTGTGTGTGTATATATATATATATATATATATATATATATGTGTGTGTGTGTGTGTGTGTATATATATATATATATATATATATATATATGTGTGTGTGTGTGTATATATATATATATATATATATATATATATATATATGTGTGTGTGTGTGTGTATGTATATATGTATATAAGTGTTTGAGAATCTGCATAACTATGCAGTATGATTTATAACAATTTCTATGAATACAATATTTTATTCTATTGACAATAATGAGTTTGAGTAAATGCTCATATACAAGCAATTCAAGGTTTTTTTGGAAGCTGTTAATTTCATTTACATGACAGAAAATAGATGCATCTTAATATATGTAATGTCTGAATCATATTAGCCAAAGTTTTTGATTTAAATGAATGTTAGAACTTATTTTTCTCTCCTCTTGATTTCTAACATCAAGATTATTTGAATGCTATTTGAATACAAGTGTTTTATATTACATGGATGTATATAGTAGTATGAACAGTTTTTTTAAAAAAAGGTTTATTTTAGTTTATATGATGCTGTTTTACCAAATGTGTAGTCTTGTCTTGCTAGATAATTGAATTGAAAACTGTTAACCTCAGTTAAATATAACTAGTATTAAATTGATAAGGTGGTAGCTGAGGTACTGCTGCTTAGGGTAGGGGGTTAACTTGAGTGGTAAATACTACTCTAAGTTGGAGTTTATAACTCCAGGCTGGATGCAAGGTTTAATCCTTACATTATTTTCACTTGTTCATTGTTATTTGTATATAGTTTTGACATCCACAATATATTTTGTACATTCATTGTCACTACAAACAAAATTAAATCCTATACGAAATCCCATAAGAGATTCAATAAATACAGCTATATTTAAAGGTACACCTAAAGGAGGAGATGTAACATTACTTATCTTGTTATTTGTTATTTTGATCATAAGATTCTTAAGTTTTAAAAATGCCAAATGACATCTTTAAAAGGAATTTCTTTAAACATTAATGGATTGAATAATCCATGTAAAAGGGCAAGCCTAATAAGATACATTAATTTACATAAGGCCAACTTAGTCTTCCTGCAAGAAACCCATTTCTTGAAAAAAGATATTGATAAACTAGCCACAAACAAATATACAGTATTGGTTAGTTCAGAGCACACTCAGAAAAAAAGAGGAGTGGCTATTTTATGGAATAAAAGTATGCCCATTCCTAAAACCATTAAGTCTTATCAGGATGACAAAGGAATGTTTTGTATGGTTACAATACAAATTAATGGGAAGACTTACACTTTAATTAATGTATATTGGATACCTGGAATTGGTATTAATACAGTGAAACATCATCTTGATAAGATCATATCATTCTCTATAGGAGATATTATTTTAGCTGGTGACTTTAATTGTATACTACATGAAAGTGATACTACCACTATATGGAAAAGAAGAATTACATCTAATGCAAAACATTTAAATGATTTTGCTAATTCTTATCATTTGAATGATATTAATAATCAGATAGATTCAAAATCATTACCATACACCTTTTTTCTAACAGATACAAAACTTATTCAAAAATAGATAGGGTCTTTATTTCTAACCAGATGGTAACAGATTTAATTAATTCCAAAATCATTTCATGTCCTATATCTGATCATAATTCAATTGTTTTTGAATTCATGATAAAAAATACTCATAATCTTCAGATCAAAAGGATACCAGCATACTTAACTCAACTAAAAGACTATAAAGAATGTATACTTTCAGAAGTAAAACATTTTTTAGACATAAATAATACTCCTGAAGTCTCCATTGTTTATGTTTGGGATGCCTTAAAATCATATCTATATGGACAAAGTATCAGATGGTATAATAATAAAAGGAAATCTTGGGATAAGGAATTGTTAGATATTCAAAGTAAATTAGACTCATAAACATAATAATAAAGAAAATATTATGGACAAGAAAGTTATTGAAGAAATAAACAAACTAAATGAGAAATACATAGAAATTTTAACTCATAAAGTTAAAATAACTTTAGAGAAATACAAGTTTTGTCTTATTCAATAAGCCCCAAATACTTACATAGACTTAAAAATAAAACAAAAGGTTGAATAAACAAAACCATATCAAAGAAATCTTTTCTCTAAGGAAAAGAAGAATGTTTCTAGTATACCAGAAATACTAGATGAATTTAGAAATCACTTTCACAAAATTAACCATAATAACATTAACATGGAACCTAAAGATAAAATAAAGGTGTTTATAACCACAAACATGAATAAAAAGCTTAATAAACAACAGATTAAACTATTGGATAAAAGTATTTCATATACAGAGGTTATTACACAAATAAATAAGCTTAAATCAAACAAAGCACCGGGTAATGATGGTATTATACCAGAGATATATAAAATCCTTTCTAAAAGTACATATTCATTAATACATAAGGTTTTTATTTTGGCCCAAACTGAGTTAATAACCCCCCCATCTTGGCAATATACATTTATTTCGCCAATTTTAAAACCTAATAAAGATCCAACTAGATGTTCTTTATATCGGCCCATCTCATTACTTAATGTCGATTATAAAATGTTTATGAGTATCTTTGCTGATAGATTGAAGACAATCATTCCTGGCATTATAGATATAGATCAGACAGGCTTCATTGTAAATAGAAATACTTTTGATAATATAAGAAGAACTTTAACATTAATAGATTTTGCAAATAAGAAAAAGAAAGATTTAACACTTATTAGTCTTGATATAAGTTCAGCATTTGATTCAGTAAGTTGGGACTATCTGTTTACCTTAATGAAGTGCACAAACTTCTCAGATGCATTTGTAAATCTAATTGAGCATTTATACAAAGGAACGTTGGCTTATATTAAGGTAGGAACATATGTTTCACAAAAATACCCATTCTTAAAGGTACAAAACAAGGATGTCCACTTTCTCCACTATTATTCACTTTAGTAATGGAGCCTTGGGCTAATTTGATCAGAAACAGTACTGACATAGAGGGTTTTGAAATAGATGAAAATACAACATCCAAAATTCAACTTTTTGCAGATGATGTTCTAATTACATCAGCAGGATCTAATTCTTCTATGCAGTCTCTATTTGATAACATGATGAATTTTAAAAGTATTTCTGGTTTAATATTCAATGAAGAAAAACTAAAATACTACCTATATATACACGAAAAAATATTCTCATTAGTGATTTTACTAAATATGTACCCAATTGAGGTCAGATAACTTATTTAGGTATAATACTATCTAAAGATATTAAATCTATTATATATAATAATTATAATACCTGTTTTCTTAATATACAAAATCTTTTAATACCTGGAATAATATGTTTTTACTATGGAGGAGAGACTTACAATTATTAAAATGATAATATTCCCCAAGATTTTATACTTAATACAATCAATAATACTTCCACCTACAAAAATAATTATCAAGAAACTGAATACACTAATGTTAAATTTCCTATGGGCACCTAATAGACCTAGGATTGCATTAAAGAAACATACTAATAGCTGGTCTCAAGGGGGTATTTCTTTTCCAGACATTAATTTATATACTATCTCTTCTATTGTAAAAGTTATTACTTTATTAATAGATCAGTCATATGTCGCAAAATGGAAAGATTATTGGGAGCTAATTAGTATGCACTTCATGAAAATCTCCTTAACACATAAAAATATGATTGTAAATAACTCCATGTTATGGTTACTAAAGGAATTTTGTACTTCACCTATTACACCTAAACATATGGTTTGTTACCCATTAAATATTATTATTAGTTATCGTAACTTTATATTCATGCACCCTAAGTATAGGGAATGGAATTTTATTGTATTCCCTATAATGTATACTCAGGGTATGCTTTTGTCATCTACTTCTGAAGGAACACATTTAGCTATAGATAATGATCTAAAGTACTGGTATCAGTTGATATCTGATAATAAAGTTAAAAATCTAGATTTCTTAAAACAAGAATTTGATCTAAGAGAAACTTGCTGGTTAGAGGTTCAGACCTTTAGACAACATCTCATTAATAAAATAGATCTAATGTCTATAACAGTTAAAGAATCTATTCCAACACTGATTGATTACTTGATATTAAATTTACAACATAAAGTTTCTGATAAAGGTAAACTTTCATACATACATAAAATTATCAGACAAGAAACTTTTTACAGTGTAGATTCATACTGGAATTATTTCACTTCTATTAATGGGGACCCACCAAATCAACAAGATAAACAATATATATTGGAATCTGCTTATAGAACTACGCCTTCCATTGTCTGGAGACTTTATACATGGAAATTTTTACATAGATCTTTTATACACCTTTGATGATGAATAAAATAAATAATAAAGATAATTTATGTAAGAGATGTAATGTAGAAATTAATGCTGACTGGGCTCATATGTTTTATGACTGTATAAAATTGAAAGAATACTGGAAGTCAATTAATGAATTTTGCAGGCTCTTTTACAGATAATTTCATTATTTCTAAATCTCTTATATTATTCAACACACCTGTACCTCAAAGTGTTAAAAGGTTAAGCTTCCCTTGTTATGGTCTATTCTAGCAGTGGCTAGGAAAATAATAACTAGAAATTGGATTTCAGATACACCTCCTTAGTTCAATGAATTTAAAAATGTTATGAATATAGTGTGCCATATGGAAATAAACACAATTAGGACAAGAACAAATAGAAAAACATCTTATTATATTGTATGGGATAATTTACAAAATTTGTTAAAAAAATTTTAATTTCAATAGCATGGTATTTTAGTTTAATTAATTGATCTGATTGTAGTGGATGTCTTTGTAAATACTTTAGTTGTTTTGTTGAATATTATAATAATACCTATTTTTAATTACTTGTATAAAATTGTTATGATATTTCTCTTATATGTTAAAACAATAAACCTGTTTTGAAAAAAAAAAAGAACATGAGGCTCAATGCAATATCAGGAAATGGTCAACAAGATCACCAGAAAAGGAGGGACTGTTTTGAACATTAAAATATTGCAAGTAGAAATGGTAGAAGGCAGTGTACAGTTCTCTGTATGACACACCCGGTGAAGCTGGTATAATGGTTAAGGTCTTTACCCTCACAGATGCAGGGTATACAATTGTTTCTAACGTCTGGTGGATGGCTAGGCTCATAACAGTCTGCAGACTGATAACCTAGTATTTACCTATGAACAGGCACCCACAAGAATCACATAAACCTCCCAGATGGAATTAATCTCTTGTAAAGTGTTTGCTGCTTATACGCTTCCCACAGGAGGAGGAAAATATGATGGAGTGATTATTAAGAGAGGGCAAAATCAGAGTGGGCATCTCCCCATTATCTAAGGCTGGTTCATTTCAGAGACCAACAGCATGATGTGCTTCTCTCTGTTTAATGAAGCAAAGGGATTGTGATTGTAGACGAGGTGAAAAGAAAAAAAAATTGGGTTAAATGCCCACTTGCACTGATGATCGATAACTGTAGCAATTAGCAGAAGGGGAGGAGAGAGAGAATATTAGCCAAACTATTGCAGTAACTGAAAGTGGTAGCAGGCTTCTCATCTCAACAGCCATTTAACTTGTATACATAAATTTATATGCAAGTTTCATGCCATTCCTGAAACTATATAAAAGATTGTTTTCCTCTTATACTTAAAGTGATTTATATATTTTTCAGCAACTTTTTGTGTTATTTATATGGACTGACAAAGGAATGTAAAATTTTTGAAATAAGACTGAGAGTTTGTTTTTACCTGTATATATATATATATATATATATATATATATATATATATATATCCATCCACCCATCCATCCATAACCCCTTTTTTCCCAATTTATGCAAACAGGGTTGGGGTGTCACATTTACAGTGGCAATCATCTAGAGCCAGTGTTCGCACTGCCTGGGGGGTTACATGCATTTATTTACTCCAAATAAGTTGGAAACCATTTGCTTTACAACATTCATTCAGACTCACCAGTGCTTCATTTCTGCTGATTTCTTCTTTGGTAATCAAAGGCTGTTTTTACATAGCAATTCTACTTTAATACTATAGTTCACAAAGTCTGGCTGCTGAAAGTACAGCTGTCTAAAATCTTAACATAATGATAGATTTCCTTCTCTTCACTCTTGCAGTATTCCTTACAGTAGGGATCCCCTGCCAAGGGCAGCCCAACTTCTGCCTGGTATACCAATGCCTTTAGGTTGCTAAGGGTACACGGTACATCAGACATACGCTCCCCACGTACAGCGTAGTGGCATAAAGGTGATGTCTAGATGTACCATTCTCAGAATTGAGATCCCTAATAGGAATGCTAGTCCAAGGATTAGAGAGGGAATAAGTGCATCCAGAAGGAAAAAGGGAGGGAGTGAATACTGCAACAGTGAAGGGAAGGACATCTACTGTTATGGTAAGATCTTACACAACTGCACTATGTCCTTCCATTTCACTGTGGCAGTATTCCTTACAATACGGAGAGGGACAAAGCTCAGGAAGAAGAAAGGAAGAGGAAGAACCAGCAGATCCCTCTAGGAAGCAATGAAGGATGTCTTCTTGAGAGTCAAAAATAAATAATTCAGTATACTTAGGCTCATCTAGCCCTAATGAGTGAGGGTACCTAGACCTTATTTCAAACAAGTTTAAATGAGCATCTTATAACCATGATAACAGGTA
Organism: Protopterus annectens; assembly: GCF_019279795.1. Classification (NCBI taxonomy): domain Eukaryota; kingdom Metazoa; phylum Chordata; order Ceratodontiformes; family Protopteridae; genus Protopterus; species Protopterus annectens. The sequence continues at coordinate 514,966,678 of NC_056749.1, forward strand.
CCCTGCTCACTGTCTGCCAACAGACTGCACACAGAAAGGAGAGGTCAAAACCTCATGTTACCCAAGTGGGCCAAGTCAGAGGATAGTAACAATTGCTAAAGATGATACAATGTTTGAATGATAGCTCTGCTGGGGAAAGTGAGGGTCTAACATAGGTTTAATTCAATGCAGCACCAGTAATCCTGAAATAAAGAAGCACAAAAACACAGCTAGGAAAGGAAAGACTTGCTCTGTCTCTAACCTCAGTGGTCAGTTCACTGATTTTTACAGAGACTGCAATAAAAAAAGTTTCCAACTGCGAATGGGTTGTACTTCACTGAAAATAGCTTACATACACAGTTTGGCTGCAGTCCTGAAACAGACAAAATACTGGTTCATAGGTTGGTAAAAATCAAAGTTAGCACTTTCGTAAGGTACACAGACCAAACTTCAGCAGGTTGTCTGATGAAGTTTGGTCTGTGTACCTTACGAAAGCGCTAACTTTGCTTCTTACTGAGTGTTTTGCAGTAAATAGTGTGTTCTGGATTTTCAGCTGTGTGTTGTTTTCTTTTTTTCCTCAGTTGGTTCCTATTGTTAGTTGTTCATAGGTTAGTACTAGGCTATCGGCTCTAGGGCATATACAAGCCTAGCCATAACAATTCTTTGGCTATTTCTTCCCACAGTATTCACTTCCCTGGACCCCTGTCTAGCAGGGCGACTGACGTGATCCCCAGGGTGAATTTCCTCTCTCATCCAATCATCAAGGTTCCTTTTGAAGAGGGCCAAAGAAGTGCTCTGCTTGACATGTATGGGCAGTCTATTCCAGAGTCTGGGGAGTCTCTATGTCAGGAACCTAACCCTCCAGCATGTTTTGTTCATTGTGATGACAAGGTTTAGATCCCTGGAGCGTGTGTCTCTGAGGGAGTGGGATTTCTTTAAGTGTAGCATGTCCAGCAGCTCTGGGTTTAACATGGCCTTGTATGTTAAGCAGATATCGGCTCTGAGTAGATGATATGCGATAGAGTATAGGTGGAGTTTATTTTAGACGGTCAGCATAGGGCATCTGCTTTAGGCCTGTGATTCTTTCAGTGAGGTATTTCTGTGGCCTTTCCAGTTGTTGCAGATGTGTTGAGAGGTACATACCAAACGGGACGTTGTATTCTATAATGGGTCTAATGAGGGATGAGTACAGAGGGACAATGACCTCTTTTTTTCTGGATGAAAAGCCCTTAGTAATGAAGTGTGCCACATAGAAGGATTTCCTGACTGTTATGCCGATGTGGTTATCAAAGGTGAGACCACTGTCCACCTGTGTCCCTAAGTCTCTTATCACACTTTCGGTGTTTAGTGTACTGCCACCTATGTGATAATTCATGGGTACATGTTTTTTCCCCAAAGGGGATAACTATACATTTCTTGGCATTGAGCTTGAGCCCATGGCTCTGGCACAAAGCATCTGTTTCTGGAAGGCCCTTTTGTAGAATATCCACATCATTTGGGGATTCAATAATGGCTCCCAGGTTTGCAATCATCTGCAAACTTTGTTAGCCAGAGTCCCTTAGTGTTGGCCTGTACTTCAGAGAAGTAGATGCCAAACAAGAGCGGTCCCAGGACTGAACCCTGAGGTACTCCACTTGTCACTTGTCTGGAGCTGGATTTGGAGTCAGCTACTTTTACAGTGTGGGTTCTGTCAGTAAGCCAGTTGGCAACCCATCGAGTGATGTAGGGATTAATGCCCAGCTTAGTAAGTTTATCTATGATTCCAGAGTGGGGGATGGTGTTGAAAGCCTTGGTGAGGCCCAGATAGGCTGTGTGGATCACCTTTCCCTTGTCCATGGCTCTGGAGACTGATTCAAAGAAGTCAATCATGTTCAGCAGACAAGTTTGGCCCTTCACAATCATAAACTGCATGGGGTCCAGTGTTTGAAGGTTGCCAATGTCTTTGTTTATAAGTTCCATGATATGTTCCATGGCCTTGCAGATCAAGCTTGTCAGACTGATGGGGTGGTAGTTCCCGGGATCCAATGTGGATCCCCTCTTGTGGAGTAGAATAGCTGTAGCTGTGCACCACTCAGTGGACATGAAGCCTGAGGTGAGGCTATGATTAAACATGACACCCTTCTTCAAACAGTCACCAAGGCCATTGATGAGGGAAAGGCAGTCCATACAGCCTACCTGGTGGCAACTAACACAGCACAGAAGTATCCCACCTGGGGACCCAGGTTGACAGTTGCCTTTCTTTTGACACACATTGTTAAAGTGGTTAGTTAGAGTCAGACACATTGCCCCACCTGATCATGAAGGATTCACATCCAGATCTAGTGAGGTCATTGTTCCTCTACCTTCACTTATCAGACCAATGATCGAAAGTACAATGCCCCATTCCCCGGGATGTATCTCACCCTCATCTGCATCAGAGACCCAACCAAAAAGTTACTCACCAAAAAAAGTAAACTCCAAAATCTGTCATATCATATGCTGCCAAGAAAGAAACTCCTATTCAGTCGCAAGCTCAGTTCCAGACTGCTGATGTGCCTGATGTGCCCTGACATACACCAGAATTAATAATGAACATGCTCCCCCTCAAAAAAACCAAAATCCCAAAACACCTAAAACAAGCGACTACTTAAACCTTATGCATGGATATAAATAGGACGTGCTGGAGAGGAGATTTATCACACTCAGAGACCTATGCTAATAAAAATCCCGTCCATCATGTGCAGAGCACCACCTGCTGACTGTTTCAAAGAGAAATCTAGACCTGTGGATGGGAGATCGAGTTTTTTACCGGGAATCATCTCTGTGTCACTGCTGGACAGAGGCACAATAAACTAATGGGCACAGTATTTTTTCATAAGGCTTATAAATGCCTTAGGGCAGATAGCCTAGTATAAACCTATGAACCTATGAACTTAGGTGAAGTGCCAGTTCATTGTGTAGTTTATGTAGTACACAGCCTGGGATGTTGTCTGGTCCCATGGATGCTGTATTCTTAGCTTTGGAGAGTGCATATTTTACCAGTTTGGCCATTATTACCAGAATTTGGCAATCTTTCAGTATTGAGATGGGCCCTTTAGGAAGTGAGAGGGGGGTGAAGTTTGCACTGAATCAATCTGCCAGGATATTGGCAATATCCTTGGGATCAGTATATTTAATGCCATTCTGTTGTAGCTCAGAGCAGATCTGAGCATTACCATTTAGATTCTTGACATATCTATAGAATGTCTTGTGGTTGTCTTTGGAATCTTTGGCAATTTTATTTTCGTAACTAGCTTTGGAGGATTTCATGAGGGATCTCAGCTTCTTACTGAGGCTGGTAAGGGAGTTTTTTGCATCCTGGGATTTTCCTCTTTTCTGCAACAGTTTTCTTCCTTTTGTTGTAAAGTTTGTTTATGGCAACAGACCACCAGATTGGCTTCCTTTTTTTGGAGGAGAGTGTCTTGGTTCTATTGGGGATGGCATGATTCATGCACGAGTGGATATGCTCGTACAGTGCCTTAGTGTAGGATTCAGCAGTTAAACTTTCAGTTCCCGTCTGCATGGGTGTCATGAAGTTTATCACTTCTGACTTGAGTAGCATGAAGTTGGCTTTGGAGAAGTTTATTACGGAGGTTTCCTTACTGGGGGGTGGGGGGTAGGATGTGGATGTCAAGGGTGATTAGCTTATGGTCAGACCTAAGCAACGAGGGGGTAACCACAGGTGTAGAGCATCGATTTCCCATGTTGGTAATGACCAGATCTAGGATACTGGAACCCCTGGTGGGACTAAGGATTAATAGATCCAGGCATTGGAATTTATGAATTCCAAGAACCACTGGGCAAAGGTGTTGGTACATGAGTAGTTTTCCCAGTTAATGGCAGGGTAGTTGAAATCACCAAGTATTAGGGAGTTTGGTTGCAACTTAATATTTTCCAGTATGTTTAGAAAGGTGTAGTGAGAATCTTGGGGCATGGTGGGGGATCTGTAGTAAGCTACAATTTGGATTGCAGTCTTACCTAGTGTTAGTTGCACCTGGAGAATTTTAGATGCATTGTGTTGGGCAACTAGCCTGGTGTTGTGAATATGGACACGCCTCCACCTTTAGTGTTTTGGTCCTGGTTTGGTGGCCGAAAAGTGTGGTAAGAGTTGCAGCTTGGTACTGCAGGGATGCCCTCTGGAGCCTTGAACCAGGTCCAGTTACTGCACATATATCGATGTTCTCCATTTTTAGGAGTGCCTCGAGAGAGTGCATTTTGAGGTTTAGACCTCTAGCATTGAGTAGCATTAACTTCATATTTTGCATGCTTGTACCTGTTACGGGGGTGGTTTTGTCCTTTGAACTTTGCTTAAAAAAGGCACTACAGGGGTGGCAAGAGCCTTAGCCAGTAACCTGAATCCCAGGGGTGACAGGTGCAGACCATCTCTGGCAGAGCATTGTGTTCTGTCAATCTTGTCGTCCCAGGCAGACAGATACTGGATCCCCTTTGAATGACACTAGAACCTTAGCCAATTGTTGAAGTCTATCATTTTGTCCTTATACTGTTGTATCATTCTGGGTGAAGGCAGGATGCTACTCAGGGCTAGGGTCATACCTGCCTGGGCCACATGATCCGAGAGTTCTTCCATGTCTCTTTTCATATAGTCCAGGGAGGTATGTCTCAAGTCATTCACTCCAACATGGACATATTTGTACTTGTGGAGTGACTTGAGTGCATGCATTATGTGATGGATCCTGGCACCTGACAGGCAGCTGACTGTAATTTTCTCCTTGTTCAGCCTGGTGAGTGGGACATCAGAATGCCTGACTATAGAGTCACCTATGACTAAAGTGTTGGGTACATTGTCCTGCCTCTGGGGCTGTTGTTGGGTGGCACACTGGTGTTGTGAGCTATGTGACATTTTGGTTGTGACTGGTGTTTGTTTGCATTTCAGCTTTGGAGGTCCTTGTTGCTTGGGCTGGTTACTGTTAAGGGCCTCCACATATGTGAGTTTAGTGCTGATATGTTTGGGTGTTGGTGGTGTGGGTTTAGAAGGGCTATGTGTTGCTTGAGGTGTAGTGCAGGTGTTAACCCTCTCCTCTTGACTGTCTAGCACAATCTTGGGTGGAGAGAGCTTTGCTTCCAGTCTGCCTATGTAAGTGCATCTCTCGCAGGTTGCAGTGTTGGGTGGTAGGATGAGAGGGTTGTCTGTGTACATGAGGCAATTGCTGCATTGCCCCAGTATGCCCAGATTCACCAGGTGGACAGGAGAAATCACCGGAAGCTGACCCTTGGACATGCCTGGTTTGGTGCTTTTTTTTTGTAAGGTACAAGAGCTGTTTTCCCTTACCTTAGCAAGGTACTTTGCAATTATAGGCTGTTTAGTGCCTATGATTAATTTCTCCTTATTACCAAGGAGAGTTGAGTGCTTGTATCAGTTTAAGACTTCCTAGTGCTTTCCAGCAGGTTTTAAGGCAAGTGCTAAAAGGTAAGATGAAAAAAATGGTTTATCCTAAACACTGCTGTTTGCACTAGAGGGGTTAGATGTGAAAGTAGGTAACTTAAGGTTTAACTGTCTAAAAAGTTAAGTTTTAGTGGAGAGTCACTATTTTTAAAACAGCAAGATAGATTGAAAGGGGGTGGTCACTTTTGTATTCTGGTACTATGGAATACAGTAGGATGGCCAATAAATTTAAATAGTTGAAGGGGAGTGATTTCACAAAATGATAATTTTGTGCTTACTCACACAAGACAGTAAAACAGAGGGGAAATTAGATATATGGTCAAATTAACATAAGCAGAAGGCAACTAGAAAGGCAGTGGTGTTTAAGAACACTACAGTAACCGGGTGGGATGATGAGAAAAAAATTCTGCCTGACTCACAAGAGACACAGCTGTGGTCTCTTTTCAAGTTTTAATATGCAGTTAAAAGCAGAATACAAGTAAAACACGAGGTAAATAAAACAAATCACAGTATTCAAAATAGAAAAAGGCAATTAAGTAATACAAAATCTTCACAAAGAGGATTACCGGCCTCAAACAGATGCCCTATGCAGACTGTCTCAAAAAAGTCCTGCTTTACTCTGTCGCATATTGCCTACTCAGAGGCAATCTTTGCCTAACATACAAAGCTATGTCAAACCCAGAGCTGTTGGACATGCTCCACATAAAGAAATACCAATCCCTCCGAGCTAAACGCTCTAGGGACCTAAACCTTGTCACCACAATAAACAGAACATGCTGGAGGGACAGATTCCTGTCTCAGAGACTTCCCATACTCTGGAACAAACTACTTATCTATATCAAACAAAGCTCCTCATTAGCACTTTTCAAGAAAAATCTTGATGATTGGATGGGAGATAGGAAGTTCACCCCGGGGATCACTTCTGTGGCTATGCTTGACAGGGGCACAGGAAAATAATTTTCTTGGGTGGCAAAAGCCAGGGTACCGTTTGGCTAGGCTTATATAGGTCCTAGGGCCAATAGCCTAGTCCCTACCTATGAACCTATGAACAAATAAAAAGCAAACTAACCTTTCCCTCACAGCAAAGTGTAGCAGAGTCTGGGTGAGCCTTTCTAGTAAAAAAGTTCATCTGCAGTTCATTATGTAATATTTAATGAGCCAGAAAGTCTGAAGATGCAGGCTTTCATAGATTTCGAAATAGTAAGCGCAATCTGCAGGCCAAACTTACTGCAGGAAACTGCACTCGTGTTACTGCCTCACCTGGATCATCTCAATGTGTTGTCAGCACATAATGCACTGCAGATGAACTTTGTGCATCTCCAGGTCACAAAGATTCTTCTGCAAAATATACAGAAAAATTGGAAAGTACACTACTGTGTAGCATGCTGGAGGAAGGGGTCATCATCCTTTTCACATCTCCCAACTAAAACATTAAGTGTTTGTATCTATCTACAAAGATGAGAATAAAGAAACCACTGTCACTGCATGAATGCATCTTGAGAAAGGACATGTGGCAAAAGATGCCAAGGAATGGCAATTAGTGTTATAATTAAGGAAATGTTATCTGTTATTAAAGAACAACATAGCACTTCCAATGAATAAGCACACATGGGAAGGCTAGTAGTTGACCATGAAAAGTTAAGCCACATGTATTTTATGTACTTTTTCTTTCTTCTTCTTTTTTTAATTACTTTGTCTTGTACTCCAGCCTGACCAAGGAGACACTTGTCATTGTCAGACATTTAGGGCAACATGGTAAGAACTCTGTCTCAGAGCTCCAAGTTGTGAGTTCAGTCCACTTTAAGTGGTCATGTTTCAAAATCCAGAATCAGATCCCATTCACATTAATGTCAAGGACATAATTTAAAAGGAATCTGCAATGCGTCTTTAGCGGCAAAGAAATTATGAGTCAGAGCCATTGCTGAACTAGTGATAATGACAGTAATTATGCTATAACACCACAGCACTTAATTACTGTTATTAACAGTCTTGGCGCAGTTAAACAACTGTTAATTTGCTCCTTCTGTTCCATATCTAGGCTACTGTTCTTGTTTCATTCCAGTGCCTTCAGTAACAGCTCCAAAGAATGTGCCTCTACACTTTAAAACAGAAGCATGTGCTGTGCAGTTTTTTCTCTACAGACTCTTGATCAATAAATACTCAATATATTCATATAGTTAGAAAAAGTATCTATAGTAGAACTTTTAGAGACAAGACATCTGATAGCATGGAGTCATGATATTTGATTCTTTAGAATACTAATTTTATTTGAAACTGACTAATTTGCTTAAAGTAGAACTTGATCAGTGATCATCTGTATCATCATTGGGGCAAATAAAAAGGGCAGTTAATATTTATGTGCATATGACAGAGTAGTGATTAATCACAATTGTACACATATTTCTCACTCTGTTGCATTTATAGGGATCACTACATATATGGGAAATAATTCAGCCAGTCAATATAGTGGCCAAATTGCTCATGCACAAATGTGATTTTTATAACCATCTTTGATTCTATGTTGTATTTAAAGTTATCCTTGTGGATTGGGCCATTGATGACAAGGGTCAGATAAGGACCAATTTACTTAGTTAATAAACAAGTAAATTAAATTAAGTCAAACCTGGACTTTCAGATAAGCAGCTATCTGCATACAATAACTATTACTTGATTATGTAGTTATGATATTTAACTGTACTTATGTTCAAAACTAGACAATACAGATCATTTGGTGCTCTAAAGAGATTTTTGTCCAGGTGAAATCAATGTGTTGTATCTTCATGTATTATATTTGACTAAACTTTCTGGCCATTTCTGCTGCTTCCCTTCAAAAGTTCCAGTGAGCCCAGTATAAAATATGTGCGGAATGTGTCCAGAATTTGTTTTGAAGCACAGCATTAATTTGTTACTAATAATTACTTTAGAAGGGATTGGGATATTCAGGGACCATTACTATGTGCTCCTGCAAATGCTATCCTCTTTATTGAATATATATAGGATATTGGCTGGGATTATCTCCACTGTAAAATTATTGGTTATGCAACAGAATAGTAGATGCAGATAATGACCGAGTTATCTTATGCTCTGACTTTGTGTTTGCCTTGTGTGTGTGTGTGTGTGTGTGTGTGTGTGTGTGTGTGTGTATACACACTATATATACAGAATCTGTATGCAGGTTTTCATGCTTTTTCCTCACAATGCTTGGTTTTGAGGGTTGGCTCTCAGCTTGGATGCCTTCTGTGTGGAATGCACATGTCCTCATTTTGTCCACATGGAATTTTATCAGGGGCTGCAGTTTCCTGCTACAACCCAAAGTTATGCTGTAGATGAATGAGTAGCCTTCCAAACCTGTCTGTGCAATCAAGTGAGAGGTCATGCCAAGCAATAGAATGATTCCCATTTAGGAGTTCCTCTATCTTGTACCCAGTAAATACCAGGACATGCCAAAGTTGCTGTGCAACCCTGATATGGATCATATGACTATCAAAAAAAAAATACTGTGTAGTCATATGAAATATTCTCTGCTTAGGGAAAATATTATTAAGTCTCTCCTTTGTTGTTTCTAGACTGGTTCTCAACATCTGGTTAGTTGGAAATACTGAAGGCTTATATTTCAGACTAAAAGGGATTCCTCTTTTGAGTTTCAAATAATGTCAGCTGCTGTTTTGGTATTCCTTAGCTCCAAAAAACAAGTAATCTCCGTGGTATCCCAGAAGTCTCAAAACAATCCGTTAAACAAGTGTAGTGGGTCCAAAAACAAAACAGTGTAAGAAATTTCTCTGTGTGGAAGATTTTCAGTCCATGTATTTCTAGTTAATCACTGTATATTAATCAGATCAGACAATAGTAGTAGAAGTAGCGAACTTAAACTCGTCTTAAAACAAAACAATAAATAATAATAGAAAATATATAATTGTACAGCATTACTAAGTATTCAAAAGTAATCCAAGTAAGGCAGGCAGTCTGTTTCTAGTTGAAAATAAAGGATTTTCGACAGGAAACAGACTGCCTGCCTTACTTGGATTACTTTCAAATAATTAGTAATGCTGTACAATTATACATTTTCTATTATTATTTTTTTGTTTTGTTTTTTGTTTTAAGACGAGTTTAAGTTCATTACTTCTGCTACTATCGTCTGATTTGATTAATATACAGTGATTAACAAGTAATATATGGACTGAAAATCTTCCACACAGAGAGGTTTCTTGCACTGTTTTGGTATTCCTTAGCTCCATTCACAGGATGTTGGGGCTTTATTTATTTAAACAATTGTCACTGTTGCTTATGTGGTTAAATTAGTTGTCATACATATGGTCTGGCCATTCCTACAAAAGTTACAATTCACAGTGTTAGAAACCTTGGTAATCTCTTATAAAATGGTTGAGAACATTCTAGTAGAAAGCAGGATTCCCTGGGTAGAGCAGGAAAAAGTCTGCTGTTAAGTACACCACTGTTGCAGTGAAGCTTTATGTTATTGCTTCCTATTGTCCACATGATGATAAACCTATTTTCTTTAGGGATAGTCTGTCCTTATTTCTCAGAGTTAAGGTAGCTATTATCAGATGATATGAATGAGTGACTTTCATCTGAATTTAAAAAAGGAACTTTTGTGTAATATAACTCATAAGCAGTGTCAACAGATGTAGGAATTTTTACAACAGATGTGAATATATTCTAAAAAATTTGCAGACATGGGTGCATAGCCCTCTTATGCCTAAACCATATTTTAATGTTATATGTCAGTAATGGCAGCCAACAATCAATGAGATATCACACTTTGAACTGTACACAGGCTTGATAACAATTTCATAGCACTCACAGTAAAAAGGAAAATTAAATGCAAGAAAATATTTTTAGATGAGGAAAAAAAGCCTCTTTTTGACTTTATTGTTTGTCTTTTCAGCTTTTCCCGGTTAGGGGTCGCCGCAGTGGAACACCGGTCCGCTAATGATTGTCAGTAGATTTTTTTATGGTGCCAAGTTGCCACCCCGACACCCAAACTTCAGCAAAGGCACGCCCATTCACGCATGTCTTTCGGAGGCCACTCGACTGTGGGGAAGACATGCAGACTCCACATAGAAGGCACTCCAACCGTGAATCGAACAGGAGAACTTCTTGCTGTGAGGCAACAACGCTACCATTGTACCATCATTTTCTCACATTTACTGTGCTTAATTCAGGTGCTGAATGCACAAATTTAGTACTATAATTAAGTTACAGCAGAGCCAAAGTGCTGTGTGCGGTCTGTGTTTCAAGTACTGGATGCTCGAATGGGGCAAGACAGTAGGCAAGATTCTGAATAGAGCAGAATCAGTGATGCAGGTGACTTAGGTTAATATACTGATGGGATATGCAGAGGCCTCCATGTTTTTCTGAAATGCAGTCAAGAATCAGCTTTTCAAAGCATGGCTTCAAGGCCTCAAAATAATTGATGTAATTAAATACATACGATTTGTTTTGTGTATTCATGTATGTACTAACCTTGAATGCACTTAGAGCAAAGTAACTAATTACCTCAGCCTGTTTTGTTGAAAAATGAATTTATATGTCGGTTACTAAACTGACAGGCAGTCAGTTTAGTCAATCTGTTTTCAATGAGCACAGAGTATGAAACTAAAAAAAAAGTAATTAAGACACATCCTTCAGAAAATGGGTCTCTGTTTAATTAGATTTCAAAGCATTTGTTCTCATACAACCTCCTAAAGAGGACCATCTCATGGGCTATTTTATTGCTGTGTGATACTAAACAGCTACACAATGTTTGCTGGTGTTTTTACAGGTGTGAGGGGCTGCACTTCTGTATCCCATTCTAAGGGCTTCACTCCTAAATTCCCGATTTCTAAATATACTGCCTCCAGAATGACTGCACCTGAGAAAATATAGACAAAATGATATCACTTATATCTGATGTGGTGTGACCCCAGAGTTTGTATATTTACAGATCAGGATATGGGGCAGATCCTCCATCTGAAAGTATTGGGATGCAGTCACCCTGCAAAACTGCTAAATAGTATGTAGGTATTCACCATGCCATGGAGGTAACATGGTTCACAGGACTTTTATCCCTGAGATGCTGAATGAAGACAACCGTTCTAGTGTCAATTAAAAACAAGAAACAGATTCCAAAAATGGTGCTGGCATGTGTCTCATCATGATTTATAAGCATATAACTGTAAAGGGATCGATACATATTGATGCATATTCCAGCTACATGCTCAGTATGTTTTATGCTTATGTAGCAGAAATGTGCTTTAAGTATTTATTTTCAACTCCTTTCAACATAACCAAAATTTTATATAGCAAGCTATCTTAATTTGTCATTTGTTTAAATCAAATCCTTGCTTCAGAATGAATCATTCATAGTAGCAATTACAGTAAGGAAACTATTCCAGACATACAAAAAATATTTGTGTTCATTGACTCATCGATGTAAATGGGGACATTTTCACATATTCTTATATAGTTTTGTTTACTTCTTTATTAGGAAAAGTTATTTTACTGTCTGCTTTAACTCCACTTTTATGGTAATTAAGATTTCTAACACAGATTTTAAGGCAGCTTGGCCAAAACAACTTATGAATAGAAATAAAGCTGTACAGGAGAGTTTTATTGCTTACAGAAATGTTTCTGCAAACCTACTTAAATAGAAAATAAAGTTGTATCTTAAGATAACATCAAACATTTTATGATTGAAAATGGTGAAACCTAACTGGAATTAATAAATGACTTCATTTTGTTTTCTGTATAATTGTTTGAGTAAGACAGTCTCCCTGGCATCATAAAACTAATGACCTTGAAAATAGTCTTAGCGACATGGATGGCAGAACTAATAAAGAGGAAAAGCAGTCAGAATGTCGACCAAAACAAAATACTTTTGTTAAGTAAACTGAAAAAATCTACCAAATCAAGAAATTAGAGGCAACATTTGAATTGGTGTACCAGATAAAACAGAATAAAATGACATGGTGAGTTTTTTTAATCTTCATGGATCCCTAAGTACTAAAGTTACACAAAGAATTGCCCTGTGGGATAAAAAAAAATGACCCATTGGTCTACGAGTGTACCTATCGCCACTAAATGCTGTTTTAAACCAAAGTCTATAATTATGAAATTTGCATCTTATTTGGATAAAGAACACGTTTTAAACACTGCACAGACAAATTCTCTGGTCAAAGTAAACAATCTGAATTGTCAATGATATTGTACCAAAATTCTGGAAGAAAGAAAAACCACATGACCTCTTACTAAAGGTTAAAAATAGTAACAAAGGCGCAAACTGTAATTTCTGCTAATGAAAACTCACTTGTATTCAGCAATATTTTTTAGCAAACACGAGGAACCATTGCACTTTGTCCATAACAATGAATTAGCTCATGTGAATGAAGGCATGGACTCCTCCCTTTTCCTCATTAAAAATATTGCCAGAAAATGACAAATGGAAGAAAGTGACACCAAACAAGTCCAAAAGGTATTCCCTCATCTCAATGCTCAAAGAGAAAAGAATGTATAGAAGGATAACAGAAAAAGAAGCGAGAGTCTACAAACTATAAAAGGACAGTTACTGTATTCATTTTTAGGCTCACGTGTTTATATTATTAATGACTTCACTTATAGATCTGGCTTCTTGAAATACCCATTCATATACAGCAATGAAAATAAAGACAAGGTGAAGTGACTCGTATCATACATTTGTCTTCTTTACGTATAGGTAATCTACAACATTTACTATATCTTTCATTTATTCTTTATACTAGCTGCTTAATTTAAAATCTCTTAATGTATAACAATAAATATACATACAATAAAAAATCTGCACGATGAGTATAAATAGCTTAGTTTAAGCTGTTCAAAATAGTATTAGAGTGCATAAACAAATGTTTCTGTACTATGAACCTAGTATAATAGCATGCATGTTAGCTCATGAATATTAACGATTAGGTTTAGGCTGTGTTGTGTAAATTCATTGCGGACATTAATTTTCTCCCTAACTTATAAATGGCCATTGAAAATGACCCCTCATTTGCCTGCATTTCAGTGGGTTTGCTTTATCCCAGATAACAGAAGTGCCTGAATGTACTGCCTTCTTTTGAAGTAAATGGCAAGGCTCCTTGTTGCTGAAATTTTAGGTTTTGTGATGGCTGCAAGAGAGTACAACGCAGTAGTGATAGTGTGCAGGGGAATGGACTTACAGATGGCTGTTTTGTGTGACTGATGGTGCTCAATTTACAATTAGATCTAATAATGCTGATGGTAGCTCTGCAATGCTCCATCTCATTTGTGAGGAAAAGCATCACGCTTGTTGACCATGACTTCTAATTATGTTCTAGCCCAGAAGAGGGGATGGGAGGCTCTCATTATGAACCAGAAAAATAAACAAAGCAAATGAAAGAAAGAAAGGGAAAGAAGGCAGTTACCATTTAACAGTGAAACTGCTTATCAGCTAGCAGAGACAATGCTGTGTTTTACATATTATTTGTTTGTGGGTTATGAGAATGAGCCAGTCTTGCTGAGGTAGAGTGAAACTGTGGATGAGATGCTGAGTAGGAAGACCATATTGCCTTTGTGAAGGAAAGTTACTTATTGATACCGAAAGCGCTTATCGTTTGGAATACATAGTGACTGTTTTATTCTACATCAAGATTTTAACCTGACATGAAGATTTTAACTTTTCCTACAATAAAAGGATTTTAACTGCCATTAAAACTAGAAGCTTTCATTTGATCTGTTAGACTGGTTAAGCTATTATCACAGTTCATCACAGTCACATAGCAGCTACTACATCTTCAGTGTGGATACTTTGTATATCAGACCAAAAAGATTGGATACTTTGAAGCCATCATAAGACTGGATACTTTGGAGCCATCATTTTGCTATGGTATAACTGCATTCACAGCGTGAATATCTTGTAAGTGCATTTAATTTAAGTACTGGAAATGTATGCAAGTTTTTTGCTATATATGTTGCACTTTTAAGTTTTATATCATTTAACCACACTACCTATTCTCCAAGAGAACTTTACTTCACTGGCCATTGTTGTACAGTGTTTCATTTTGAATTTTGTTAATTGTAAATTATTGTTCTTTTCTATATTGTATCTGTATCTTAACTTTGTAACATGGAGCTTTTCTCCCCGGGCCTCCACTGAAAATGGGCTCTCTGAGCCCAGTGGACATCCCCGGTCATCAAACTGGAAATAAATAAATGGATGCGACTTTTTTTTTTCTGTCCATCTTGCAAATGTATAGTTTTTAATAATAATGAAAATAACCTCAGCTTAAGACAAATCTAAGAAGCACCCTATTTTGTGGTTTAAGATACCAAATAAGGCAGTAATAAAGTTGTATTACTATTTACCACTCATATTAACTATGACAGTCATCTTATAGATAATTAAAATAAATACAAAAGGAAAGGAGGAGATGAGTGGAGGAGGGAGGAGGAGGAGGGGGTATGAAAACAGAAGGGAGAAAAAGTGGGAAAACGAGGTTTGGAAATATATTAAGTAGAGGTAGGCAAGAGAAGAAAAAGAAACCAGAAATCTAGAAGAATACAAGGATGAAATGAAATGTCTAGTGAAACTTCTCTAACAGATTTATGTATGCATGTAGACAGACACACACACATATACGGAGTTGTGGATAAAAGCAATAGAAGTGCTCTTAAGGCACTTAGAATATCAGTCTTGGCTAAAGCACTACAAAACTACCTGGAACTACTTAATGTAAATATTTAAAATGAGAAAGATGATGATGATTCTTTAATATGTACACATTACTCCTATGTGTTTTTTACTCAAACAAGAGGAGATAGAGGCCCTGATTCTAAACGACTTGCTCTAAGTCTAAGTGGCTACTTAGACTGAGAGCAGGTGTTTTGGAATCTGCTCCCCATAGTAAGCCTGTTTACAATTAAGCCTTACATAGATGAAAGTCACTTACACTGAGAGCAAGTCATTTGGAATCAGGGCAGACTTGCACAGAGAACAATTCTTTTGGAATCTGGCTCAGTGCTAATATCAAATTACCTATTTCCTAAAGTGGTGGCGTTGAAAATGATTGTGTCCTCGTTACTGAATCATAATGTTCCCATTTTAAGTTAATTCTAAATAATGTTGCAAATACTTAAAGTACACTTGTTTTAAATCTGAAGACACCTTTTGTTTACAAGACAAAATGTTCATAAGGATGTTTTATTCGAAATCATTACTATTTATTGTTTTAAATCTAAGTTCTTTACAAATTTTACTAGCTATGGGAAATGAATACTATTCATCTAGTTTTCAATGAAGTAAAACGTTTATCTGGAAGAAAACAACTGTGTGGATTACTTTGCCAGCTTGCTGTGGTACCAAGAATGTTTAGAATATTTTTTACAACTATTCTCTGCTTTATTTTTTGCTGGATTTAAAAAACAAAATAATAACAATATATTATAAAGTTAAAGGAAAGTAGGCATTTGTTTAGATGAAATAAACATTTTTGAATTTAATGCTAAAGCTAATGCAGATAACTCTTTTAAGTGGAATACCTTAAGCTTACTTTATATTATAAAGTACTAACATGACATAGAACACAGTTATGGAATGGGACAAAGAATTGTTAGACATCCGGTAAAAAATAATGTAGATAAACTGCAAAAAGCTGAGCAAGGTGGACAAGAAAATGCCTTTAATAAAAATAGCAACAGGCAGTATTATAACAAGGAAATAAACATATCCATTACAAAATATTATACCAAAGAAATTACATAAATTAGCTAATAGGACCAAGTTATTTAGCAAAGCTAATCGCATATATTTCACTGAACATATGGAGAGTAATAGCAAAGTATCAGATATAGCATATATTCTTGTGAAGTTTAAAAATATTACCAAATTGTACAATACGAGTATATTAATGACACCTAATAAGGAACATTTAGAAACCTGTCAACACAAGATCTCAGATGAAAATATAGCTGTTTTATATAAATATATTCATAACAAATATTTGATGCAGAAATAAAAATATCATAAAGCACTTGACAATGAGTACTTAATGCTGGAATATTCTAAATTATTCACATCTAAAGTGACTGATCTACTTATCAAAGTATATAATAATGTCTCATTGAGTAATAAAGTGCCTAGTTCATTACTTAAAAACCTCAGCTTTGGCCGGCTAAGAACTAGCTGTATTCAACTGGACATATAAGAGAATTTAAGTACCTTTTTCTGCACTTTTTTTCCAAAAAATACAGCATTTAAATTGATTTTAACTGTGTTGCAGGAATATTAACTGAACTGGAAGTTAGTCAGTGCTTGCTGAATTTTGTTATTTGCTAGTAATTACAGGTGTGGGGGTAGCCACATTCTTTGAATTCCTGTCCTTGCCTATTTAAGTGGTACAGTGTGAAATATTTTCTGCTTAAAAACCTCAGCTTTGGCCGGCTAAGAACTAACTGTATTCAACTGGACATATAAGCAGGGGCGGCTCGTCCTATCAGACTGCTGGACTGCAGCCCCCCCCACCTACAAAATAAAACAAAAAAATATCTGTGAAACAAAAAATTTATAACTGCCTTACTGGCAGTCCGGATAGGGACAAACAGGTACCCAGCAAGCATTGCTGTGAGATACCATGATTCTGTGTGGTGACAACCGCACCACACAGAGGAGCTCCGGACTGCTTCAGCCGCAGTCAGAGCCAATAAGAGAACTGAGTGGCTCTTGCAGGACTTGCGAGACTTAGTGCATGCGCGGGAGTACTGATTGGTCGTTTGGTGGAGGAGGAGCATGCAGGATTTAGTAGCAGCAGCATGCAGGAGTTTACTTGGTCAATCCTGGATTGGATGTACCGGCCTGGTCGTATGCAGGAGGAGTCGGTGGTCGCTGGATTGGGTCGTGCAGGAGGAGTCGGTGGTCTCTGGATTGGGTCGTGCAGGAGAGTGAGCCGATTGCTGGGCTGGTAGGAGTGTGTGCGGCCGGATCATCATATGCAGGAGGATTTAATAGCTGATCGGCCGGGTCGTATGCAGGAGGATTTAGTAGGTGGTCGCTGGATTGGGTCGTGCAGGAGAGCTGATCGCTGGGCTGGTAGGAGTGTGTGCAGCCGGGTAGTAGCTGATCTGGTGATCGCTGGGCTGGTAGGAGTGCGTGTGTGTGCGCGTGTGAACGAAAGAGACAGAAGAAGGGACTGTGTGTGTGTGTGTGTGTGTGTGTGTGTGTGTGTGTGTGTGTGTGTGTGTGAGAGAGAGAGAGACAGAAAAAGGGACTGTGTGTGTGAGAGAGAGAAAGAAAGAGACAGAAGAAGGGACTGTGTGTGTGTGTGTGTGTGTGTGTGTGTGTGTGAGAGAGAAAGAAAGAGACAGAAGAAGGGACTGTGTGTGTGTGTGTGTGTGTGTGTGTGTGTGTGTGTGTGTGTGTGTGTGAGAGAGAGAGAGAGAGAGAGAGAGAAAGAAAGAGACAGAAGAAGGGACTGTGTGTGTGTGTGTGTGTGTGTGTGTGTGTGTGTGTGTGTGTGTGAGCGAGAGAGAAAGAAAGAGACAGAAGAAGGGACTGTGTGTGTGTGTGAGCGAGAGAGAAAGAAAGAGACAGAAGAAGGGACTGTGTGTGTGTGTGTGTGTGTGTGTGTGTGTGTGTGTGTGTGTGTGTGTGTGTGTGTGTGTGTGTGTGAGAGAGAGAGAGAGAAAGAAAGAGACAGAAGAAGGGACTGTGTGTGTGTGTGTGTGTGTGTGTGTGAGCGAGAGAGAAAGAAAGAGACAGAAGAAGGGACTGTGTGTGTGTGAGAGAAAGAAAGAAAGAAAGAGACAGAAAAAGGGACTGTGTGTGTGTGTGTGTGTGTGTGTGTGTGTGTGTGTGTGTGTGTGTGTGTGTGTGTGTGTGTGTGTGTGTGTGAGAGAGAGAGAAAGAAAGAGACAGAAGAAGGGACTCTGTGTGTGTGTGTGTGTGTGTGTGTGTGTGTGTGTGTGTGTGTGTGTGTGTGTGTGAGAGAGAGAGAAAGAAAGAGACAGAAGGAAGGGACTGTGTGTGTGTGTGTGTGTGTGTGTGTGTGTGTGTGTGTGTGTGTGTGTGTGAGAGAGAGAAAGAAAGAGACAGAAGAAGGGACTGTGTGTGTGTGAGTGTGAGAGAAAGAAAGAGACAGAAGTAGGGACTGTGTGTTTGTGTAAAATGCCCCAGTTATTATATACTGGTGGCTAGAGAACAAATGGTGTTGGGTAGAGATACTCAGGCTTGAACCCTGTACCTTGTATGCAGGTGTTAAGGACCTGAATTCCCTACCCACCACCATTTGTAAAAAAAAATTGCAGATTTTTGCCTCCTATTTGATCTGATCTGTTCCTCATAATATCTGTGGTTTCTAAATGTTGCAATGCTTGATATTTGATGGTGCAGTGGTAGTATTGTTGCTTTACGGCTGCAGGTTCTTGGGTTTGATTCTTGGCTAGGGTCCCTTCTGTGTGGGGTCTGCATCTTCTCCCTGTGTTTGTGTGGGTTTGCTTTTGTGTCCCTCATGTTATAAAGACATGTCTGCATTATTTCTTCCTGGGCCTCTGCTGAAAATTGTTTTTTTTGTTCCAAGTCAGATTGTCCTGATTAACAAATGTTAAATAAAATTGACAGGCATTTGAATTTCAGACTTCATATTCTTCAGAAAATACATAGTAACACGACCTTTTATTCTAGCAATTTTCTAAGTTTATAAGATGAATATTTGAAATGTGTCCTTATTTTTGGGACTGTATTGCCCCATTATTGGCTTTGTCCAGGTTTTTTGTGCTAAGGTTGACAACTATGGCAAGAACTGAATTCACTGAATATGTCTGAGGGCTGTATTCCCTCATTACTGGGTTTGTCCAGGTGTTTTGTGCTAAGAGGTTGACAGCTATGGTGAGAACTGAATTCATTAAATGATAGCCATTTAAGTTTCAGTCTTCCTCTCTTTCACAAAGCAGCTGATATGGCGTAGTGGTATGTTGCTCTGACTCTTTTGCACAGGGACCTTGGCAGTAAAATGTATGGTGGTAACACAGCATTTTCTACAACTTTCCAAGATTATACAAGCAATGTTTAATGTGTCCCTGGCTTTTGGCCTTTTGAGCCCCCCCCCCCAATAAATTTGGCTTTTTCCAGATTTCTTGTGCTGCAAAGTTGAGATGCAGTTGAGTACTGAATAGATTTTACAAGGAGCTGAGAGCTGCAGGGGAAGATAAGTTTAGTGCTGCTTATGGAAAATCAGCTTGCAATGTTAATAGCACAACAGGTTGTGTACTTGCTTTTGATGCAGAAGGTTGTTGGTTCTACTCCCACAAGGGGTGAATGCTGCTGTACTGAAAAAGTTGATACTAACTATGAGCCTGTTATCTGTTTGCCATCCATTTCCTATTGCAATATTACTAGCTTATCATTTTTAATGTAATATAGGCAATTTATTCCTCAGGGGCATCAGACACTTTATTTATCGATGAAACCATGAAATATAAAGGTTTTTGCTAGCAGCAACCTCTTCATTAGTTACAGATTTATTTAATGTGGAATTATTTAGATGACTTTTTTACTTCAGAGATTGTGCATATTTACTGATAATAGTGGATTGTAGAATTGTGCATATTTACTGATAATGGTGGACTGTAGAAGTTTGAGTAGACTTTGATGAAAGAAATGTTCTGAATTGGGCAGTTTTGTCATTATTGGTGCATGCATTTTGTTTCATTGTTTACTGGAAAAATATTCAAAACAGTAGGAAGGTGTATCAAAGAGCATATGTATGTTTCATATGCAAGGGGCCTATGATATGAAAACAGCCCAGAATTAATCTTTATCTGCCACTGGTAAAATGTATTTTCTTTGAATGTGGGTTTCAATGCTGTTTCAATGAATGTGAGTTTCAAGGGCAGAGAAGTTTTAATGCTAAGTTTGTTTAGCAGATGGCTTGGTGTTTGTGCTGTAAAATGCAAAATAAAACTTTCAAATAAAGTCCAAATCATCATGGAAGTAAATCAGTATGCGCATTAGTGGTAATTGGAGTGAAATAGCCAAGTAATGGGATCATTGGAATGGCTGCAGGAGGAGGCTCCATTTGACCATGATTTTGTGAGGGGGAAGGGCGGCAAACTTAGACAGCCCCAGCTGAACTATACCTCCCAACTGTCCAGATTTTCAAAGAATGAATAGATTTTTGCTTCTTATTTTTGGTTTGTTCCTCATAAAATTTGTGGCAAATCATTTAGGAATTAAGTCACTAAATGACACACTGAGTTTCAGACTTCATAACCAATGCATGCTAAAGTAAGACTTGTTCTATCAACTGTCTCAGTTTATACAAGAGCAATTTTTAGTACTGTTTATATGTTCCCCCAATATATTTGGCCTTGTCCAGATTTACTGCATTAACAGGTTGAGAGGTACATACATGCAAATTGCTTTATAGAATTAGGCATAGCCAAACCTCTCAACTGTCCCTGATTTTGGCTCAAAATGTTGCTCTTCCCCTAATAATCCCTCCGCAAAGTAGCAATTTTGGAAGAAAACATGGAGGGTTTACAATTAAGAAATAACTGTAATCATAGTTATAGATTACTTTTTATTTCAGAAATGCATGTAGATTCTTTTATTTTGTCAGCTGCTCAAGTTAGCAGTACTAATATTAAAGTGTCCCTTCTTTGACAGGTTCCCAGCTGTATTGTGTGGCTATTTTATATTTTTACATCACGTTTGGTCCATTTTTCATAAAATTGTGTTTTTTTGGCAAATTAGTGACAAATCATTAAAGACTGAAGTTAGAAAATGACAGACATTTGAGTTTCAGATTTCATACCATTCAGAAAATTCATACTAATGCAAGACCTATTCTATTATCTTTCTAAGTTTATAAGAGCAATATTTTTAAAAATTGCCCTTGTTTTTGGGCCTTTGTCCCACTTCTTTGTATGGCTTTGTCCAGATTTCTTGCTCTGAGGTTGAGAGGTATGACAAATGTGTTAGGGTCATCACAGTCAGCCAGAGACATTTAAAATTGTGACATACTTGTTGCACCCAACTCCCCCATGTAGTGACTCTGGATGTGTCGAAGCAAGGCAAGGAGTAGTTATGCAGTATAAATGTGCAGGGTATCCCCCCATCCAAGGTAGACACAAGTACAGGAGTGGCTTTTCATCTGTCCTTGATTTTTGCAGAATGGTCTGGTTTCTGTCATATTTTTTGTACTGTTCATTTATGCTTATTACTCAGTGCCTGTTGCTCTGTGTTTAAGTAGCAATACTTTAATGACCATCAGTTGAGCTTGGCTGAGATTATAAGATGCAAGCAAGCTTTAATAAGCATACTGTTAAAGAATTGCCAACATTGAAAGCCTTTCTGTTGTTGCCATGTAGAGAATACTTAACTAGATAATGTATAAGC
This sequence comes from Protopterus annectens, assembly GCF_019279795.1. Taxonomy (NCBI): domain Eukaryota; kingdom Metazoa; phylum Chordata; order Ceratodontiformes; family Protopteridae; genus Protopterus; species Protopterus annectens. The sequence continues at coordinate 514,988,457 of NC_056749.1, forward strand.
CTTGGGTATTGAAATGCATATGACAGTATTTGTAATAAAGGACAGGATTACATTATTTTAAGAAGCTCATTACATTTGGAGACTTCCAGTCATCTCTGCAGGCTTTACCCATAAACTAAACAGAATGCCAATCGTGTGGTCCATAACCTGTACAGTAATCCTTTTAAGCAATGTATCTTGAGCTTATTTCTTGTTTGCTTTTCAGTTTTTACTTTGATCATGTTTTCCCCATGAAACAAGTAGATAGTTGTCAGGCAGCAGGTCTTTTTTTGGATAAGGACCATTTTTACAAGTGGGGGCATCAGAGATTTCTACTTTCAGCATGTTACTTGGTACTTTAATAAAGCTGAATATAAATTATAATTAGAACTGCAGTGCAAGAAGTGGTTTGAGTTGAGTGCTGCTTGTTTTTCTTATACTTGATTTTGACTGGCATTCCATTAATGTATTTAAAAAAGTAATTTTATTTTTTCATGCCTCACAACCTTTTTGTTTCCATCTAGATATTAAGTAAGCTGTCATGCAGCCAATGCATTGAAATATTTTTATTCTTCTACACTTCATTTTGTCTTGATTGGACTCTCATAATGACGGTTTGGCACCCGCGGCAGTGTATTTAGTTAGTTTTTTGTGGGTTTGAGCATAGCCCCCCCTTTCTAGTTGGCCACACCCCTTCCCATTTGACCCCACCCATTCAGCTGTCTCCTGCAGCCCCCCTTTGATTTGAAGTCACCAGCCGCCACTGCGTATAAGAGAATTTAAGTACCTTTATCTGCACTTTTTTTTTTAAAAATACAGTATTTAAATTGATTTTAACTGTGTTGCAGGATTATTAACTGAACTGGAAGTTAGTCAGTGTTTGCTGAATTTTGTTATTTGCTAGTAATTACAGGTGTAGGGGTAGCCACATTCTTTGATTTCCTGTCCTTGCCTATTTAAGTGGTATAGTGTGAAATATTTTCTGCTTAAAAACCTCAGCTTTGGCCAGCTAAGAACTAGCTGTATTCAACTGGACATATAAGAGAATTTAAGTACTTTATCTGCACTTTTGTTTTTCAAAAAATACAGTATTTAAATTGATTTTAACTGTGTTGCAGGAATATTAACTGAACTGGAAGTTTTAACTCTGCTCTTCAGTTAGTCCCACCCACCCTCCCTGTTTTTGTTTTGGTGTTGATCTTAGTGGCCTTGAAACTGCCCGCCCCTCTTGTAAATTTGTGTTTGGATACTCCTTCTGGGCCCATCTCATTTGCTCACTCAACTGAGTGCAGTGAGATCATATTCTGATTTCAGGCACTCCTACTGTGTACAAAGAGAGCATCTGGGAAACAAAAAAAAATTTAAGCTTGTTTCCTGCCTTTCCTGTTAAGTGGTATAGACTATTTGTAGGCTTCTGAGCCCCCAAGCCCTTCTGTGTTGGAGGGAAGCCTTCTAGCTTAGTTTTTTCTTCTTATAACTAGCCAGTTTTCTAGTTTCAGCACTCAAATCTGTTTCTTTGATCTCAGCACTTGTTCAGAAAAAAAAAAATTCATCTGCTTTTACTGTACTTGTGTTTCTACCTACTTTATTTTACTTTTGCATCATCTTAAAAGTACTCAATTGTATTTATTACTGCTTGGTGTAACTCATTCTAAGCCTTTTGGTTTAAACACTTGGGCTTCGGACCAGTTGTTTTGCACTGAGAGGGTTTGTGGTCTGCACTGTAGTGGCAGAACAGGTAGCTTACATCCTTCTAGGTTGGGAATTGCTGATTGAGGGCTGAGTGTCTGTTATTCTAAAAGTGTATTAATTCTGGTTTAAGCACTTGGGCTTTCAGGCCAGTTATTTTACATTAAGAGGGTTCGTGGTCTGCACTCTTGTGGGAGGAGAGGCTGGACTCTGCCCTTCTGAGCTGGGAATTTCTGGTTAAAGGCTTATAGTGCATGCATATCTGAACTGCTTCTTACTGAAGTTGGTGCGCCTTGTTTGCTGTGGCATAGACTGGATTCGGGCCTGCTGGATCTAGCTTTGTTTGTGTAACTTGAGCACTAATCCAGGCATTCTCTAAAGTATTCAATTGTATTTATTACTGCTTGGTAGTAACTTGATTAAATTGTAGCTATCATTCTAAGTCTTTTGGATTAAGCACTTGGGCTTCAGACCAGTTGTTTTACATTAGGAAGGTTTGTGGCATGCACTGTGGTGGCAGGACAGGTAGCTTTCATCCTTCTAAGTTGGGAACTGCTGATTGAGAGCCCAGTGTCTGTTATTCTTAAAGTGTATTAGTTCTGGTTTAAGCACTTGGGCTTCAGGCCAGTTATTTTACATTAAGAAGGTTCGTGGTCTGCACTCTTGTGGGAGAAGAGGCTGAACTCTGCCCTTCTGAGCTGGGAATTTCTGGTTAAAGGTTTATAGTGCCTGAATATTTGAACTGTATCTTACTGAAATTGGTACACCTTGTTTGCTGTAGCATAGACTAGATCCAGGCCTGCTGAATCTAGCTTTGTTTATATGCTTGTTGTTTGTTTGCTTGTTATTTCACTGGAACGCTAATTCCACCTAATACGCGGCTTCTCAGTGCTTCTGTGGATCACTAGTGATATCTGCATTGCTTACTGTACTTATTTCCTTGTTTCACTTGAAAGAAAGTTACTGTTTGTCGTTTTGCATTTAAGTTACCTGTAACACATTGCACTTAAGTTACCTGGCACTTGCTCACTAAAGCAATTATATAAGTCAGCACTAAAAATTAAAAGCACTACACCCTCACTCCCCACTGGCCCTTGTTTTCAATTATAAAGGAATTCCCAATATTATTCTAGCATGTCCAAAGGTCAGTTGTCAATCTCCTCTCTGGTCCAGCTGGTGAATCTGGGAATCTTGAGGCAATGTTACAACTGTCTCATGTACACAGACAACCCTCTCCTCCTCCCAACAAATTCCAACACATGTGAGAGATGCAACCATATAGCCAAACTGGAGGCTAAGCACTCTCAACTCAGTACTGGCATAACCAGTCAGGAGGAGAAGGAAACCACACTCACTACAATTCCAGTCTCACACAGACCTACCACGACAGCAAATCAAACACATAGTCACCCAAAAACATACTCGGAGGCTCTAAATAAAGATCTGCCTAAGCAGCAGAGACCTCCAAAGCAGACACCCAAGAAACCGCTACCCCAAAACAAAACACGTGCAACACATATCTCACAAAGCCAGTGTGCCGAACAGTCACAGCCCTTAAGACTGAACAACACACCTGATACACTTGTAATAGGTGACTCTATCATCAGGCACACTGATGTCCCGCTCACCAGGCTGAAGAAGGAGAGGGTCACGGTGAGCAGCCTGTCGGGTGCTAGGATCTGCCACATAACAGAAGCACTCAGGTCACTCCAAGGCAAGTACAAATATGACTCAGTCATTGTCCATGCTGGTGTGAATGTCCATGCTGGTGTGAATGACCGGAGACGGACCTCCCTGGACTACATGAAAAGAGACATAGAGGAGCTCTCTGAGCATGTAGCCCAGGCCGGTATGACCCTGACCTTGAGTAACATCTTACCCTCACCTTGAGTAGCATCTTATCCTCACCAAGAATGATGCCATAATATGAAGACAAGATGATCAATTTCAACAATTGGCTTAAGTACTAGTGTCATTCAAAGGGGATCCAATGCCTGTCAGCTTGGGATGATATGCTCGACAAGCCATGATGCTTCGCTAGGGATGGCTTGCACCTGTCACCCCTGGGCTTTCGGATATTGGCAAAGGCTCTTGCTACCCCTATAGTTCCTTTTTTAGGCAAGGCTCAAAAGACAAACCCACCTCCATAGGTATCACAAGGGATAAGAAACTAAGAGTAATGCTACTCAACGCCAGAAGTCTAAACCTCAAGATGCACGTACTCGAAACTCTCCTTGGCATGGAGAACATCGATATCTGTGCAGTAACAGAAGCCTGGTTCAGGGCTCCAGAGAGCACCCCAGCACTACCAGGTTATACCTCATACCATGCTTTTCGGCCCCAAAACTTGGACCGAACCACAAAAGGAGGGGTAGTATCGATATTCATCAAAGATACCCACATCTCCAGGTTGGTGGCAAAGCATGAAGCATCAGAGACTATCCATGTGCAACTAACAGTGGGTAAAACTGCCTTCCAGTTTATAGCCTGCTACAGACCACCCTCCCAAACCCAGGAACCCCACTCGGCCTTCCTGGGAACACTGCAAAATATGAAGGTCTCTCCAAACACCATTATATTGGGTGACTTCAACTACCCAAACATAGACTGGGAGCATTACTCTAGCTCCAACACCCTAGCCCAAAGGTTCCTAGAATTTATAAACTCAAATGCTATGGAGCAACTTGTTACCACTCCCACAAGAGGGGAAAACATACTGGACCTGATCATCACCAACATGGGGACTCTATGCTCCAGACCAGAAGTGTATCCCTCACTGGTAAGATCAGACCATAAACTAATCTCACTGGATATTCACATCCCAACCCCACCCCTGCCCAGAAAACCACAGTGAAAAACTTCTCTAAAGCAAATTTCACACTCCTCAAAACCGAGGTGGAATCCTTTAAAGCACCCGGTCCTGTGGAAAATACAGCCCAGACCGCAGAATCCTTTATAAACGCATTCTATGAACACCTTCAGGAATGCATGGATCATGCGATCCCAAATAAAACCAAGACCCAATCCTCCAAAGGCAGATGTCCTGTCTGGTGGACCCCAGCCATAAACAAACTATACAATAGAAGGAGGAAGCTACTAAATGATAGAGCAAAATCCCAAAAGGGAAGGCATCACTGATCAGTATTAGCAAAAAACTACGGGCACTCATAAAATTGTCTAAGGCCAACTTCGAGAGAAAAATTGCACAGGACACTAAGGATAATCACAAGGCTTTCTTTAGTTATGTTAGGAACCTGGGTGGTAATTCCCAGATATGCTCATAATTAGTCCAAAATGACAAAAAATACAGCCAACCCACAGACTTTGCCAACTTCCTAGCTGACAGGTTCAGCGCAAACTCCCCCCCCCATCCCCACCAAAAGGGCAAATATCTATCCCAGCAGAGTGCTGCCCCCCTGACATCACAGATGCTCAGGTAAGAGCCGCCCTCTCCAAAGCAAAAACACAGCATCAATGGGACCAGATGGTGTCCCGGGCTGCGTCCTACATGAACTCCAAGAAGAGCTAAACCCAAACATAAAACTACTGTTCAATCTCAGCCTTACTACAGGATATGTGCCCAAAGAGTGGCTTACAGCAACAGTGGTCCCTCTCCATAAAGGTGGTGCCTCAACGGATCCTGGAAACTATCGCCCCATAAACCTGACTAGCTTGGTCTGCAAAGCTATGGAAAGGATCATCATGGACCTCATAAATAAAGATATTGGGGACCTACAGACACTGGATCCTACCCAGTTCGGCTTTGTTAAGGGCAGATCCTGCCTCTTAAACCTGGTTGATTTCTTTGAAACAGTCACCAAGGCCATTGACGAGGGGAAGGTGGTCCACACAGCCTACGTGGACCTCGCAAAAGCCTTCGATACAATACCCCACTCGGGCATTATAGATAAGCTCACCAGCTTAAATATAAACCCCTATGTCACTAGATGGATTGCAAACTGGCTCAAGGACAGAACCCACATGGTTAGAATTGCTGGAGCCATGTTAGACTCCAAACCAGTTACAAGTGGCGTCCCACAAGGCTCAGTCCTGGGACCTTTCTTGTTCGGTATATATTTCTCAGAGGTACAGGCCAACATGGAAGTACTGTGGCTGACCAAGTTCGCAGATGACTGCAAACTGGGCACCATAATCGACTCTCCAGCCAACACAAGCATCCTCCAAAAGGGCCTCATAGAAACAGACAACTGGTGCCAGAGCCATGGCCTCAAGCTAAATGCCAAAAAGTGTACAGTCATCCCTTTAGCAAAACAAAGTGCCACAAATTACCACATAGGTGGTAATCCATTAAGTACAGAAGAAGTAATTAGGGACCTGGGGACCCAAGTTGATAGCAATCTCTCATTTGACAACCACGTGGCCAAAGTGGTTAGAAAAACATTTTATATAGCCCACCTAATCATGAAGGGATTCACATCTAGATCAGGGAGGTCATCGTGCCTCTTTACTCATCCCTTATCAGGCCCATAATTGAGTACAATGCCCCTTTTGGGATGTACCTTACCAGACACCTGCAGCAACTGGAAAGACCCCAAAAGTACCTCACCAAGAGGATCAAAGGGCTCAAACAGATGCCATATGCTGCCCGGTTAAAGAAACTCCAGCTCTACTCAGTGGCATACCGCCTGTTCAGAGGCGACCTGTGCCTGGCGTATAAAGCCATGTCCAACCCAGAATGAATGGACATGCTGCACCTCAGAAAATCCAAATCCCATCGAGCTACGCGCTCGAGAGACTTGAACCTCAGCACTGAAATAAATAGGACATGCTGGAGGGACAGATTCATAACCCAGAGGCTCCCTTCACTCTGGAATAAAATCCCAGTCCAGGTTAGGCAGAGTCCCTCATTGACTCTCTTCAAGAGGAATCTTGATGAGTGGATGGGAGATCGTAGATTTACCCCGGGTATCACTTCTGTGTCACTGTTAGACAGAGGCACAGTATACTAACCTCGAAAAAGGGCATAGCAAAATAAATTTAAAATGGGTGGCGAAAGCCAAACACATTCTGGCTAGGCTTATAAATGCCCTAGGGCAGATAGCCTAGTATGAACCTATGAACCTCTACATTAAAACAATATAAATGCTTAACAAAATTTTCATCAAACTGATCACTCACATTACTAAATGTGGACTACAAATATATTTGTATCAATATTTGCTGACAGATTAAACAATTTGCCTGAAATAATGAGAAAGGGCCGACTAAGACTAATTATCAACAGACAGAATCAGTAGATTATTCTAATATTAATGAAGAACTAATGATTAATAGTCTTCACAAAGAAAAAAAGTTTTTGATATCTTAAATTGGAATTCTTTGGTTATAGTACTAGATACATTCCATTTTCCTAATGCAGTTATTAAGCTATATAATACATTTTATTTTCTTAATGCAGTTATCAAGCTATAAAAAATTATATTCTATTTATTAAAGAAAAAAACGTGGATTTAAAAATAATTGTAAAAAACCATCAATGGTGATTCTTTGGATTGTACATTTAACCTTAATGCTATATCACAAGGTATAAATACCAGAAACAGTTTTTTTTACTATATGAGGTACCAAAGCATAGATTCATCAATAATGGTAAATAAAAGGACTACCAAAAGTTGGAACTGATTACCAAAAGTAACAACAGAGGTCCCAACCTTTGAGCAGACCAATAATTCACTCCATTCTTAATCTGGCAAATTTTAACTTTAATCATTAGGGGCAGGACAGAAACTCCTCAATAGCTTGTTTTACAACCATGAGCTTATAACAACACCTTTGTCATTTGGTGACTGCAAAATCTCAGAAAATTCCCCTTACTCTTAGGCGCGGTAATTTTAGAGCTCGATTATATATTAGTAGTACGAGTAAAACAGCCTCCATTATTGGGTGATGCAGAGGCAAATTTCACCTGCAAAAAAAAAAAAAAAACAGTTAAAAGTATCAGAGTGAGTTTTGAATTTTCACTGTTTTCGTGTAATTCACCCAGTGGTGTTGGTAATTTAATGTGCTCAACACTGTGATAGAAAAAGATATCATACAGTTGTATTTTAAGAAAAAAATATTGTGTTAACTGCAGGTGCAAAGTTTGCAGTACTGAGTTGTGCTGGCTTTAATTATATTTGTAGAAAAAAAACACGAAAACAGCAAAAAAGAACAACCACATTCAGGAGCCAGGAAACTTCAGATTTATTGTCTTCTGGTACCTCAGCTAAAGAAAGCCTTCACAGGAATAATCCATGACAATCAGCAGCATCTTTTTATATTAACTTCAATTAAATAATCAATTAACAAGTATAAAAGATTTAAAGAAACATCAACATTTACCCATCAAAACATATTATAAGGTGAGATTCATCTCCAAATTTAAAACTTAGGTGCAAGAATGCCAAAGTTTAATATAAACCTATGGATTGTTCCTGTGAAGGCTTTCTTTAGCCGAGGTACCAGAAGACAATAAATCTGCAGTTTCCTGGCTCCTGAATGAGGTTGTTCTTTTTTTTTTTTTTTTAATTATATTCGTCTCAGCACGGTTCTGTAAATTCACCAACACCTTGCAGAATGCTAGAACTTATATTATTTTATTTTAGATTTATTAATTCGGTAAGTAGTCCACGGACCTGTATTTTGGCTCCTACAGGTTCCCTGCATTTGTCTCATACAGGCTGATGAGGGGAGATCTATGTCTGGAATACAAGGCATTGGCAGACCCCACTCTGGACTTTCTGCATATCCACAAAACAAAGACCACTAAAATTAGCTGTTCTAAAGGCTTCAACCTTGCCTGTGACATGAATGGGACCTGCTGGAGAGATAGGTATGTAACCCAGAGACTACCCCTTATTCTGGAACAGACTCTCCATCCACGTAAAGCAGAGCTCCTCCCTAATCCAAGTGTAACTTGGATAATTGGATGGGGAATAGCCAATTCATCTCTGGTTTGGCACCTATGTCTCAAATGGACACAGCCTGTAAATGGCTCATCTCTCAGGCCCCTGAAAGTCTATGTTTTGCCTGCTTACACTAATAAAGGGTAGCAGAACTTGTCTGAAATTTTGGGATGCACAGCTACATTTAAAAAGGCCCTTGTGGTCATTAGCCTAGTAAACACCTATGAAACTGTGACCTTTTTCAGGCATGACCTGGGGCAACTGTATATGTACAACATATATAATTTTAGAGAAAGTTATGCAGACAATCTGAAAGGAACATATAGAATACAACTGTAACAAAAGCGAAGTTGAGCACACAAGATAAAGGAATTAAAATAGAATTGTGACAAAATAATGTGCAATACAATCAAGTAAAATAGATAATGGATTAGGAAATAGTATAAAACAAATACAAGACAAAAGTGTATTCATAGAAAGAATAGACCATTTTCATAAGAACTTACAATAATTATATCAGTTTGGTTTTATAGGAGGAGTCCTTGAAAGATTGTGAAATTGACTTAAGATTAAATAAAAATTTAACATGAGCTATAATTCACATTTAGTACACAAGAAGATGTAGTGGGACATTCCAGAATGACCTAACGACCAAGTTTAGAAAAAAAGTAGTTAGCACAGTATGGAAAAAGATCGTCACAACAGTACTTTATGAAGTTAAGAGATTAGCATGTACCAAGATTCTAAGAACTAGAAAATCAGCATTGTACAAGATATATGTGAGGTTAGACTAAAACGCTAAGTATCAATCTAAATTATAAAATAGTGCAGCTCTGAAACAGAATTCTAGCAGAACATTATTACATTAACTGTGGTGAGAATTTTATTTTAGACTTTGTTAACTGGGTAGGTGGGCTGGCCCTGGGACCATAAGCCACATTTCTGAGTGTAATGCCGAATACTGAAAGCTTTGTGTCCTAATATATAAATAATTACTCTGTACCCTCTATGACATGCTAGATGGAAATTATTCTCTATTTATTTTATGTATTTGTTTATTTGTCTTTTGTTAACTGGATTAGTCCAACTGGGTTGGTGGTCCATTTTCAGTGAAGAACCGAGGAGAAAAGTTCCACACACAAAAAGACGAATGACAATAACAAAGCTATATTTATGAATACATAATTACATACATACATTCATGCCATAGTGGCAGTTAACAAACGATCAAAGTCAGCAAAAAGAACAGCTGAACAAATGTGGATTTGCAATAACAAAAGGAGTAAGCCCCCACCTACCAGGGCCGGTGTTAGCATTTTGGGAGCCCCCAGCAAATGTCAAGTTGGGGGCCCTCAGGCACTTTTTGTCTAAGTATCACTCTGTCACTGCCACCCCTCCTAAGCAACCTTTTATTTCATGCTGCAAACATTTAGGAATAGTACGCAAAGGCTGACCTGTAGCTACAGTGATCTTACATTACAACAGGCCTATGTACCACACTATGTTGGCCCATTGCCATAAAAGAGGGACATTTACAGTTACTAGCATTTAGCTGCAACAATGATACATTACAACAACTCTACATATAGGTTTGGACTTAGGTGAAATGGTGCCCTAAGCCAACTGTTTCAGCCCCCCACAAAATACACACACACTCGCACAATCCAGTCCTTCTCCTATCTTGGGCTCCCCATTCGATACACGTTACTTTTTTTCTTCCTTTTCTCACATTTTGCCTCACTCCAGCTTTTTCAAGAAGCCACAACTTTCTTTATATTCTGAAGTGCATTTAAAAGTTTGTTTTTCTTTTAACACATCCTTTTCATCCAGTGATGTCTTGAAAAGAAATTATAATTAAGGAAATAAATTCTGTGTTCAGCTTAGTTTGTCTTGCATCATTTCAACATACCCTTCCTGTGCAAGACAGAAATAACCATTTAGGAAACAACTGAAATAAGCTTAAGAAGCCATAGGGTTATAGATGCTCTAGGGTACATTTCAGGGGTCTACTTCACGTCGAGTCTGATATTGTCGGCTTGACAGTATCGAAAGTGAAGAACATCGTGCAAGTAAACGGGAATCTCCATAAGGAGAGATTTCCATTTACCTCAACGTAGTGTGGTTTCAGAGTTGGTAAGGTATATTTAAGTAGGGGGGGTGTGGGGGGTGCAGGAGGGCTTGCCCCCTGCCTACGCCATTTATTTATTTATTTTTTTACATTTGTTTTTTTTACATTATTTGATGTTTTACTTAATCAATAAAGTTCGACCTTTATTGATTTGATTAAGTAAACTTTTGATAACGTGATATAGACGCCATTTTAGAGGTACAAAAAGCATTACCAATTATGTCTTCTTTGAAGGAAACAAAATAAGTTGTGCCCAAGGCTTAATGTTCAAAGCTGACCAAATAGTAGCTCACAATAAACTAACAAGCCACTGTTGTGAGGATACACAGGTCTTAATCTGTGAATACTACCTGCTTCTCTATCCCCCCCCAGAAAAAAAAAAAAAAAAAGACAGTCACTGTCTATACATCCTTCTGGTGTTAGACTTGGATGAAAGCAGAGATTAAAATTGCCACATTCATGCATTTGAAGTGACTGAGGTCATACATACACATCACATGCCTTCTTAGCCTTAACCCCCAAAGGTAGCCAACGGTATATGTGGCCTGATGAGGAAAGTGAAAAGAAAACTAATGATATCAGTACTTTATTCTAATTTGTTGCTCCTAGACAGTACACTGGCCCTACACAAGCTATAGTAACCGTGTTTGTATGTCTCTAAGATCTCTGAGAAAAGTAAATGAAACATTGACTACAATGCCCTCAGCCCAAACACAAACTCTAAATGACCTCCTGTGCATACCTCTAAGGTATGACTGTGATAAAAGTGAAAGAAGTAATAGCCACACAATTCCCAACCCCCCATAATCTACAGCAGCTTTCTGTGCACACACCTAAGCAGGGCAGGCTTTAGAATGAGGGTGGTTGAGAGCAGAGCCCATTATCAGCTTTATCCTAACAGGGTCATATTCACAGCCCTGTTGAGGTTAAAGAGTGTAATCAGAAAATTAATATGCTTATTTTTATTCCTCATTTTTCCCCAACCAGCAACAGCTTTTGTGGGGCCCCCACACAGTAACTGATAATTAAGGGATACCCCTGTATCCATTTACATAGTCTGGGGAGTGAGGGCCACCAGACTTGTAAAGACCTAAGCGTCTGAATGTTTTGTGATGTATTTTATGCCTAACTTTTGAAATACAATTACTTGTTAACTGCATTTTTACTGATACCTAGAAGAATAATGTATGGTTCCTGGCATTACTGGGTGTGTGCAGAGATAAAAATCAGTGATCACACACACACACACACACACACACACACACACACACACACACACACACACACACACACAAATACACTAGCCATAGCAATACTAGTTTTGTACTTATTTCAGCAAATAGCAATACATTGCTCAATACTGGTACTGCCACACCAGATCAGTGACTGCTGTTTAGAAGTTGTCAAACAGCAGCAGGGGTAAGTCACTTTTATTTACCTCATTGAGCAATTATGGATAGCTGTCACTGTCCCTGATTTCACAGAACTTCCCTGATTTTGCTTATAATCTTGCTCTTTCAAAAAAAATTAATTTGCTGGTAAATCACTCAGGACAGTGGTCTCCAACCTTTTTTGCACCAAGGACAATTTTCCATGGACCAGCCATCTCGTGGTACCCATAATAAAGTAGATATTTATTTATTTGACATTTGTTTAATGAGGAGGCCAGACCCGGGGAGAAAAGCTCCAAAATACAATAAAAAGATAGTTGGCAATAATTACCCCAAAAAAGTGTACATTCTGCTTAACAGCATAACACTGATCTACTATGGTTGAGAGGCAAAGTAAACCTAATGGCAACCTTACTGATTTTATGTTTATAAGAGCAATATTTAAAAATTGTCCCTATTTGGCTCAGTCCAGCATACCTCTCAACTGTACAGATTTTCACAGAATGTCCAGATTTTTGATCTTTTTCTCATAAAATTGTTGTTTTCTGGCAAATCACTGTCAGATCATTGAGGCTGAAGTCAGAAAATAATGACAGACAGTTGAGTTTCATACTTCATACCCTTCAGAAAATTCATGGTAATGCAAAACCTGTATTTCTATCAACATTTGAAGTTTGTAAGAGCAGTACTTAAAAGGGTCCCTATATTGGGCCTTTGTCCCCCCATTATTTTTGGCTTTGTCCAGATTTCTTGATCTAAGTAAGAGGTTGAAAGGTATGCATACCTCTTCACTGTACAGATTTTTGCAGAATATCCAGATTTTTCACTCTGAGTTTTGGTCTGTTCGTCATAACTTTTGTGATTTTCTGGCAAATCACTGGGATGATCTGAGGACTGAAGTCAATAAATAATGGTATACATTTGTATTATAGACCTCAAATCTTTCAGAAAAATGCACGATAAGACAAATCCTGTTATTCTAGCAACTTTCTACAGTTATAAGAGCAATATTTAAAATCTGTCCCTATATTGTCCCCCATTCTGTTAGGCTTTGTCCAGATTTTTTGCACTACTAAGAGGTTGAGAGGTGTGTGTGTGTGTGTGTGTGTGTGTGTGTGTGTGTGTGTGTGTGTGTGTGTGTGTGTGAGACAGAAAGAGAGGGAGGGAGGGAGAGGGAGAGAGAGAGAGAGAGTGAAGAATGAGAGTGATCGCTGGCAGCAGCAGCAATGAGGTTTGTGTATCTTTTGTCCATACCACCCACACACACACACACACACACACACACACACACACACACACAGTTATGCACACATTCACACTCACCCATCGCTCTCACTCTTTTTCCCATCTCTCACACACACAGTCACATCCACATTCATACCTGCTTTCATTCACACATCGCTCTGCCTGTCACACCCACGTGTCACACACCCACTTACGCATTAATTCATACATCGCTCTTACACTCTCAATCTCACACACACACACAGTCACTTCCTCATTCATACCTGCATTCATTCACACATTGCTCTATCACACCCACACTCCACACGCCCACTTACACATTCATTCATACATCGCTTTCACTGTCTGTCACACGCAAATGCCACACACCCACTTACACATTCATACATCACTCTCACTCTCCCGATCTCAAACATAGACATCCACAGTCACTTCCTTATTCATACTTGTATTCATTCACACATCTCTCTAACTCTTATGATCACACACACACACAGATTCTTTTGCGTTCGTGCACTCATTCACTCACACATGCAGACAGACACGCAAACACACTCATACAGCCATTCACTTACTTACCTTATGGCCCGGTACCAAGTGCTCCACGGCCCGGTGGTTGAGGACCGCTGACTCAGGAAATAAATCCATACATCAGCGTTTTATATTTGTTATTGTCCAAAAAATACATGTTGATGCAAAAGGTGTTATTCTATTAAATTTTAAGTGAATTAGAATAATATTTAAAATGTGTTCCTGATTCTGAACCTTTATTCTGCTATTATGTTTGGCACCGCACTGAAATCTTCAACAAAGAAGTTGATAGTTATAGTAGCTGGTGTTTTGTCAGTATTATAAAATCCCTGAAAAAGAAAATCATTGCTAGAGATTAGAAGCATCAGCTCTTCTTAAAACTCAAGGTTTGCACTTCGATTGGTCACTCTGGGCTGCTGCTCTCTCTGGTGCGTACCGTGCTTATGTTCATTATCAGCTTTATCCTAACAGTGTCATATCAAAGCCCTGTTCAGGTTAACGTGCATAACCAGGAAATTAATATGATTTTTCCTCCTCATTTTTCCACAACCAGAAGAAGCTTTTGTGGGGCCCCACACAGTCAAGGATGATTAAGGGGCCCCTCCCTGCAGCCATTGGTATTGCAGGTACCTAAAGTTGGCTATTATGTTAGTTTTAGTAGAGAGAAGGTCCAACAGCAGGGTTTAACTAAGCCAGGGGCACTATGTCATTGGCAACATATTTAATGGAATTGTGAAGACTGTCACCTGATAAAACACTGTTACTATAACCAGAGAAATCTTTGAATTGTAAAGGAGACACAAATAAGAGTTATACCCTCTTGGTTTATTAAATATACAAAACTGCTGCACTAGCTTTTGTTAGTTTGATAGATCTTACAAAATATCAAGATAAGACAACTTTCTGTGGTTGCGGGCCCCCCAGAACAGGGTCCCCCAGCGATCGCAGGGTTCACTGGTGCCTAAAGCTGGCTATGCCCACTACATCTTAATGATTAAATCAAGTTGGTAGAGAGTAAGACGAGGTGTTAAATAGAGGGGGGGTGAGTAATGCATAGGAGAGTCAAGAGAGTGCGATAAACAGTTATAACGAGAGAGAGGAGGGGTTGGAAGCACAGAATCTAAGGATGAGAAGAATACCAGATTTACGTACAGTGCTGCTCAGAGGCATAGCTAAGGTAATACAGTACTAGTTATTATAAAGATTATGTAATAGCTAAGGTAATACAGTACTAGTTATTATAAAGATTATGCTACAGAAAGGAGAGGAGTAATTGTTATTGTTACTGTTTTCATATGTCCAGTATGATAAAGTGTTCATGGACTGAAGTGTCAGAACTATGACATCATGGAGGTATCCATCCATCCATTTTCACGTGGGGGGTGGGGTCATGGTATCACTTCAACAGTGACATCACCTAGAGCCAAGGTTCACACTTCTGGGTTGCTAGTCCTGCCACGGTTGTTCTTCCACATAACACACTTGCACACACACACACACAATTTAAAGTGTCCAATCCATTTACTGTATGGATATTTCATTTAATTTCAGTCAGCATGCAGTGACTGCAATATTATTTTGTAAAGGTAAACCTGAATAACTAATATGGTTTTAGGGCTGAATATCTTCTTGTGCTGGAGCTGAACTGTAGTAACTACGGTTAATAAAACGATTCACTGTTCATTGCTTACATGTACTAAACAACACAGTTAATACCATATATAGGCAGGCATCTGAACAACTGGATTAAGAAATGAAAAACATATACCTACTATTCATAAGCCTTCTGCATTTTATGCAGCATAACATTTTGAATGCACTGATGAATACAGTTAATGTCTACCAAGGAAATGCCTCCTGCTTTTGCTTTTTACTGACCCTACTTTAATCACTATTGTTGTAATTCATTTGCAGTGCAAATCTGCTTGCAACATCAACAAATGCTAAATGTGTAAGGATATTACATAGGGGTAAACTCTGGATAACACGTGTGACATCTTTCTAGTCACCATTATACTTCATTAAAAGCTGTAATATAGATGATGCAATTACAATTTGTAAAACAGGAAGTCTATGTTTTGTTTGCTGAGGACTTATTTTCCCTCATTTGCTCCTATTTTTTCAGTGCACATAACCTTAGAAGAATTTCTTATGGTGTAACAGCCAGGGTTCTGCATAAAGCAGCAGATTATTCTGGGTAAGAAACGCCAGATTATGTGAAATGATTTAGGTTGTGACACCTAACCTACTGCATTTTTATGATCGGTGTTATGTAAATGCTGTTTCTTACAATACATAGATGATAATGCATTTTTACAGGGAATATGAGTCTCCCATGGCTGTCACTAGTGCAGAATTACACCAGTTTATATACTGCTGCAGATGTTTGGATGCAACAGGTACTTCCATACTTCACTACATAAACATCTGCTTTCTGCACTAGAAACATTATAGTTTGTATAGTGACACCATATAAGGTAATGGTTGACTTCCATTTCCCTGGGATTCATACATCAGTTACATGCAAAGGAATGAAAGAGTCTGTAGCTCTTTGTAGGTGCTCCAAGTTCGTCCGCTTGGTAAACCAATACTGCACGCCTATTCCTTCAGCAGCATCATTCATAAAATGCATGGTTAAGTAATCCTTATGAGCTGAGCAAAGCTACCTGTTGATTATATATACACAAGATGAATTGACTTGTACAGAATACAAACTGATTCACTATTAAGCAAAGGCTGTCATTTTATGCTCACAGTGCAAATGGCATGGCAGCTTCTGAGACTCTGAAAGATGAAGCCACTCTAAGTGCTGTTTATATAATTATATATAATTTAACTACACTTTCAAATGCCATACTTTCAGGACATGCATTTATTTTCATAAACATGCTGAGCTAAGTGCTGTTTAAAAAATAACTTAGTATTATAAGCTACTGCAAACCATTTTTACTTACATGTAGAAGAATTTCAGAAATGCGTTGAGAAGAAATAAAAAAACTAATAGCTGTAAGTTATTTTAAGTGTCAATCTGTACTTAATCGGTTAGTATTTATTTTGCTGACTGGACTGCACTGCACATTTTCAGAGGAAGACACTAAACCCCACTACCTCTCCCTCAAAAAAAAAAAATTAGTGTAAAAGAATTATTTAACAAATTAGACTGGATGATATTAATTATGCAACAAGCAGCTTAGTTCAAGACCAACAAATAAAATGTAAATAGAAACATGATTAAGCTATAGGAGACATGTAGAAGAGAGTAGTTCAGCATGCAAGATAATCATATCAACATTAGTACTATATAAGCTAAGCACATTGAATTCTAAGCTTCTTCCTGGTCCGGGGGAGTAGTGCTAAGGGGGTTCTCTGATATAGTATAATGTATACTATATTTGTGAGAGATTCTTTAAGAAAGTACCAATAAGCAAGAAAACCGGCTAGAAGGAACTCTACTAATGCATATTGCTAATGCAAAGCAGTACTGCATTGATTAAAAAGGCAGGAAAAGACAGCAATATACCTGACAGACTGAGAATATACTGCAACTGAACAACCTATTGGTTCCTTCTTGAAAGGAGATAATTTAGATCTTCTCATGGGGGTGAGTATCAGAGGTTGTGGGAGTACATATCCTCCGTATCATAAAATGATCATGTGATCTCACACGTAATGTATAAACACACCCCCACTTAGTATTTGTGGTTCACAGCATACCACAGTGACACTTCCACAGATACAGTATCATTTTTGTGTCCAAACATACTTTAGGGATGACATCTAGAACCTTCTGTTAGCATGATTCAAATACCTGCAGAAAGGTCATACATGGCATGGGAGTACCAAGGACAGAGTAGCTTGTTCGTAGGACATATAATATTACTAGAAGGCTGAGCTATTGTTAGTACAGGTTAATAACAGAAAATTTAAGCAAGGTGTTCTACACTCAGTATAGATATCTGATGACAACAGGGTAAGAAAGTAGCTGAAAATGTATATAGGCATAACATAGTTAATAAACAGCTAGTTTTTAAGTGTTGAGGCAGAAGGGATGAAGCATCCATAAGAAACACCTTGCCATTGCCCAAGGGTCAAGCAAGACTAGTGACTTCAGATAGCATCTGTTTTTTTTGGCCCAAAGAAAATTAGATTGCAGTTTTAAGTAATACAAATAGAATTCTGGGCCTGCTGAAGTTAAACCAATTTAGCAAGCTACGTGAAGTATTCAAAGTACTTGTCTCATCCAGCAGGCAGATGGAACAGGCCTGGTGCTATATTTCTTAAGTGGTTGGCATTATCTTGGCGTATTCACACAAAGAAGAGTGGTCATGTAAGAGTTGCGGGAGCTAGGTCTGACTCTAAACCGGTTACAAGTGGCGTTCCCCAGGGCTCAGTCCTAGGACCCCTCTTGTTCCGCATATACTTCTCAGAGGTACAGGCAAGCACAGGAGGACTATGGCTGACCAAGTTCACAGATGACTGCAAACTAGGGGCTATAATTGACTCTCTGGCTGACACAGACATCCTCCAAAAGGGTCTCACTGAGACTGATACCTAGTGTCAAAAACCATGGCCTCAAGCTAAATGCCAAAAAGTGCATAGTCATCCCCCTTGAAAAAACAAAGTACCCACAAACTACCACATAGGTGGTAGCCCCCTAAATATGGAAGACGTAATAAGGGATCTGGGGACCCGAGTAGAGAGTAACCTCTCCTTTGATAATCACATTGCCAAAGTGGTTAGAAAATCCTTCTATGTGGCCCACCTAGTTACAAAAGGGTTTGCATCAAGATCGAAAGAGATCATTGGGCCCCTCTACACATCACTCATCAGACCCATCATAGACTACAATACCCCATTTGGGATGTACCTTACAAGACACCTGCAACAACTGGAAAGACCACAGAAGTACCTCACCAAGAGGATCACTGGCCTCAAGCAGATGCCCTATGCAGCTCGACTTAAGAAACTCCAGCTGTACTCGGTTGCATACCACCTACTCAGAGGTGATCTCTGCCTGACATACAAGGCCATGTCCAACCCAGAATTGATGGACATGCTCCACCTAAAGAAAACCATATCCCCTCGAGCTACACGCTCCAGGGATCTAAACCTCACCACAACAATAAATAGGATGTGCTGGAGGGATAGATTCCTGTCCCAGAGACTACCGATGCTCTAGAACAAAATTCCAATCTACATTAGGCAAAGCTCCTCACTAACCCTCTTCAAGAGAAACCTTGATGAGTGGATGAGAAACAGAAAGTTTACCCCAGGGATCACTTCAATGGCTAGGCTTATAAATGCCTTCGGGCAGATAGCCTAGTATCTACTTATGAACCTATTTAAAATATTATAGTGATTTAGAATATTAGTGATTTAGTCAGCTGATGGATAATAGTAAAGACATTTGTTATGAGTGGAAGAGATGTTATCTGTTTATGAGGATGCATATATGTACAAGTAGCTATTTATATAATGTTAGGCTATGGAAAATACAGATGATCTTACAGCTAATGCTGTCTTTTGACTTATTTGTTTTTCTTAAAAAAAAAAAAAAAAAAAATCAGTAACCAGTGATGATGTAACCTGTTCCAGGAGGGCATCTATCTTGCATCCCTGGGTGGAGTGTGGGTATTTTTGGGGGTCCTTGTGTGTTGTGTGTATGCACGCATATGCGTATGGTAGGGATGGGCATATCAGAATGATGTGGAAGTTTGAAGACAACAATAGATGTTGTTTTTCTTCCTTTCTGGAAAAAGGGAAATAAAGGCCATGGTGTTTATGATGTATTTATTTCTTGCCTTGAAAGCACCATACAGTCCTGTACTGGTGGAGCTATCACTCAGAGTATTGGGAAGTGATAGACAATTTTCTTAATTTAATAATAAATAAAATGAAAATGCAATAAGGAATAATATAAGGACAAAGACAGGGCAGTAATGATTAAACAGACAACTGTCAGGGCGATTCAGAAAACCAGGACCTGACAATGAAGCACTAAGCAATTCTCCTGCTCCATGAGAATGATGGAAGAATGGAAACAACTACACACAGGATATTTTATACTACATAATGATTTTATTGTATGCACTGATAGTGATGTAACACAGACAGCATCTACAATGAAAAACACATCTGAGAGTTTCATTGATTTAATTCAAAAGCCCATAAGATAAACCTCCACACGACTCCAGAGTGAGCCACACCAATGCACCACTGACCAGGCTGTGTAAGGAGAGGGTCACTGTCAGGTGATTATCAGTTGCCAACATTTTCCACATCACACGTGTCCTCTAGTCTCTGTACCATAAGTACATATACCTCCCTGAACCATATGACAAGAGACATGATGGAACTCTCAGAATGTGTGTCAGAGGTAGGTATGGCCCTAGCTTTGAGCAGCATTCTACCATCAACTAAGGGTGATGCTGCAATGCAAACAAAATGACTTTAACAATTGGCTTAGCTTCTGGTGTCATTCAATTGGGTGCAATATATATATGCATAGGAAGAGATGGTAGACAGTCCTAACTGCTTTACTAGATATGGCCTGCACCTATCCACCTACAGGCTTTTGTATATTGACTAAATCCTTGTCTACTCCTACAGTGTCTGCTTTAGGCAATGCCAGTTTTCTGAAGTTTCCAACACAACAAAATAGAATACAAATAACATAAAGGTATTGCTGCTCAATGCTAGGAGCCTAAACAAAAAATAAATCACTCCCTAAAGTCACTCCTTACTCTGGAAAGTATCAATAGCTGCATAGTTATGGAGAACTATCTCAAGACCAATGAGAGCACTCCATCAGAGCAGTTGACCAATGAGAGCACTCCATCAGTGCAGAGGACCAATGAGAGCAGTCCATCCGTGCAGAGTTTCAATGTCTACCACATGGTCAGGTTCACAGCATTAGATGAAGGCACCAAAGGTGGTGATATTTCCATATTCTTAAAAATGTTTCACCACCAGACGCACTAGAAAAGATAATGACCTGGAACATCTCCACGTCTAACTTACTATAAAGAACACTTATTCTATCACAGTGAAATGTAGAACTCCCTCTATGCCCTCCTCAGGACATAACTAACATGCAGTACCTATACATTAAGCCAAAATCGTTCTCCTAGGAGGTATCCACTACCCCATCATTATCTGAGAGAATTATACATTCTCAAACATATATGCCCAGAAATTTCTGGACTTTAACAATGCAAACTTTCTGGACCAGTTCTTTTTACCCTAACCAGGGGAAATAAAATCCTGGACTTGTTCTTACCAATATGAGACAGTTTTGCTCCCCACCATATGTCACTTTCTCCCTGATCAAATAAGGTGACTGATCAGACACATTCTCCTTAAGACTGAAGACAAAAACATTTTCTAATATCCCAGTACTTGGGGAATATGCTAAGCTTAATTTACTAAAACTGAATGATGACCTGACTAAATTTAAAGTCACCTTCAACCCGATGACTCCGCTGCATATGCGGAATCCTTTACCACCAAATTCTGTGTGCATGTAAATAGCCGCATAGATGCATCTGTCCCCCTATGAAGTAAATATAATGCCAAATTAAAGAATAAATCCATATGGTAGAACCTAAATTTAAACAGGCTCCATAACAAAAGAGAATAAAAGCAAAACACAATATGCAAAAATAAATTTACCTCTTAAGATCCTAAAGACTTTCTTGCTAACCTTACCAGAGAACTCTCTTCCCTGAACAAATCAACCAATGTCAGATAGGAGGTAAAAATAGCCACTTAAGCAACGGATAACCACAAAGCTTGCTTTTTAAATTTGTTAGAAATCTCAGAGAAAAAATGTGCAGCACTAGAGAGAGCTAACAGTAAATTATATCACATACTTTAACCCAGAGAACATGCCAATCTACTAATCAACAAATTTAGCTCAACTTCAGCACCCCATCTCCCATCCTACATTCTCAGATCACATACATGCATCTATGTATCCCCTCAAATCTCCTGCAAGCAAGTCCTCAAGGCATGATCCAAGGCCAAGAAAGTAGTTGTGTAAAATCTTACCATAAAGGTAGATGTCCTTGCCTTCACTGCTGCAGTATTCTTAACAGATGGGATTCCCTGCCGTGCAAGCCCGAATGTCCAGCCATCTGCCAAAGACTACTTGTTCCTTTTAAAAGGTATGCCGAACATCACCCAAATGCTCTTTGTGTAGCGTAGGGCATAAAGGTGACATTCAGGCCTAGCATAATAAAAACTGAATGTCCCAGTAGGAACACAGTCCAAGAAACCCATAAGATAACCTGTACATCCAGGATGGCAAAAGACTAGGGGGATGGAGGGAGGGACTGAATACTGCAGCAGTGAATGCAAGGACATCTACCATTATGGTAAGATTTTACACAACTGTTCTATGTCCTTACATTCACTGCTGCAGTATTCTTAACAGATGGGAAAGTCCCAAAGCTCAAGAGGAAACATTGGAGAGGGAAGACACAGAAGAGCCCCATTAAAAGCCACGAAGAATGGCACTAGCAAAATTAGACATAGCTCTAGAGATACCATCCAACTTGTAGTGCTTGCTAAAGGTATACATAGAAGTCCAGGTATCTGCTTCAAGAATAGAATTAGTATCTAAGCCCTTGAAAAAAGCACCTGAAGAATCCACAGCTCTAGCAGAATGAGCCTTAACTGAAGAAGGAAGACTCCTGCCATGAAAAGTGTAACAAAAGGAAATAGCCTTAGAAATCCAAGAAGAAATAGTTTGCTTGGATACAGCAAGCCCCAAAGATCTAGGATGAAAAGAAACAAATAACTGATCAGATTTCCTAATAGCTTTAGTCTTATCCAAATAAACCCTGAGTTGCCTATGCATGCCCAAAGTATACAACACCCTCTCACTGTCAGATTGCAGACAGGGGGAAAACGGTAGGCAGATTAATAGACTGATTCAGTGATAGCTCACTAACCACCTTAGGCATAAAAAGGGTGAGTGTGCAAGAACATCCTGTCCTCATGAAAGACCAAAATAGGAGGACAAGCCATAAGGGCTTGCAATTCAGACACCCATCTGGCAGAAGTAAGATCTAACAAAAGAAGAGTCTTCCAGGAACAATGTAGCAAGGAAACTGAAGCAGCAGGTTCAAAAAGAGCCTGAGTCAACTTTTCCAAAACAAAATTAAGATCCCTGGGAGGAGGAATGGGCTTCCTGGGAGGTCTAATACTAAGGACACCTTTAAGAAAATGTTTAACCTCAAATCTAGAAGTTAAAGGAGGAGAAAAAAGGCAGACAAGCAGAGAGATAGCTGATAAGTGGCCCTTAACAGAAGAATAGGGCAAACCAGCATTGAGCAACTCGCACAAATAAGAGAACCAAAGGAATATCCAGAGTAAGTGGGTCCAGGATGCAAGGCAGACACCAAACAGAAAACCTCCTCCATTTGGATAAGTAGGATTTCCTAGTAGTAGGTTTCCTAGCCTCCTGCAGGACTTGCAGCATGTCCTCAGAAAAAAGGTGTCTGAGGAATCAAAATTATATGGTTTACTATCACATGTTCAACATGACATTGATCGAATGTACAGATGTCCGAATCAAATGTTTGGAAATCTGTACACCGAACAGTGTAAATGTTGAACTGAGCATTTCAGTGCAGTCAAATTTCGAAAATGTCGACTACACTGAAATGCTCCTACCCACCCAACATACAAGTGGTTTTTGCAGGCGGGCTGCACCCCTCACACCCCCCTACTTGTATATTAAAACTCCGAGATCTCACTACAGTGAGGGTAAGGGTACATTTCCCCATCCCCACTATAGTGCAATTTGCACTGCAATGTTGGAGCTGACAACAGCGACCGTTCACTCTTGTCAGCTTCGGCATTCTGGTGATCGCCCTAACAGTTCCGCTATCTGGTTTTCACATAGTTCGTTTGTCTAAAAGACAAATGAACATGTGACAGTAAACCAAATTATATCACCCACTGTGTCAGTTGAAATGTGGATAGGTGGGGATGGATGAGAGATCACTTGTATTGTGTGACTAGATTCACCCTGTGAGGTAACTTGTGATGACTGCCCCTGGCTAAATGCAGAAGCAAAGGGAACCAGTGCTGTCACAGACAAAAGTCTCTCACCGGCAAGATTTTGGAAGCATCCTGTTGAATCTTGAACAGGTTTTTCAGAATGAGAGGAAGGGGAGGGAATGCATAAAGAAACACCCTTTCAAGAAAATGAGAGGGTGTCCACCTTCCACATCAGAGGACCAGGAAGCAACAGGGAAATGCAAAAACCTTGTGAAAAGAGGATGGATCAGAATATTGAGATAAGCATCCTTGAGATCTGGAGATACCATATAGGCTTGAGGGAACAAGAGAGGAAACAGAATCTGAAGCAATAACATCCAAAAGGAGGGCACTTTTAGAGAAAGAAACTTTGATCTTCTGTAAGGCCTTGTCCTTATCCTGAATGGACTTAAACAAACCAGCATAGCTTCTTCAAACAAAAGTTTAGAATCCAGAGGAGCATCCATCAACTTAACTTTAATATCATCAAGTAGAGGTTGAAGCCTAAGCCAAGAATACCTCATCATTAACCCAAAAACAGCAGCCATAGAAGCATCATCTGCTGCATTATAACTACATTTAATAGAATGACAAATGATTTGAGAGGAAGTTCCTATCAAGGAAAAAAACAGAAGTTTTACCCTCCGAGTTTGGAAAATCAGAAATAGGATGACAGGCCTGAGAAAGACGAGCCAACACACATCTAGACATAAAGGTCTGATAATGAATACCCCTAAAAACTAGGGTAGCAGAAGTGTCAACCTTCTTACCCAACCTTTCCATAGTTCTGCTATCCTTGTCAGAAGGCAATAACTTGGGCAAAGGAAGGAATCAAAATGGGTTATCAGAGACTAAAGACATGACAGAGTGGTCAGCAGCAGGACATTTATATAGGAAAGAACAATCCACAGGCACCTCATAAAACATGTCAGGCTTCTTGGGAGCAGGGGGCAGATAATCAGGTGCATGACAGGCATTGGAAAAAGCATCCAGCAAAGCAGTCAAAACAGGAGGAACAGCTGCAGGTTCAGGAGACTGGAACTGCAGCAACTCATAGTAATTCTTACGGACAGCAGAGACCTGAGCACAATCCCACTTAAAAAAATTCATCATCCTAGAGAATGTGTCCCCAAAGGAAATTTCCTCAAAAGGAACATCTGAACTAATAGATTCCTCCTCCTCTGACCCATAGTCTAAAGGCCAAGGAATTTGAGTAGAATAAGTCAGGAATTCATTATCCGAATCAGACTCATCTTCAGAAGAATCGTGATCTCTAGGTCTTTTAAGGGGAGTAGAAGACCAAGGAGCAGCATGAACTGAAACCCCTTGAGGAGGCTTTAAGGACATTAAAGCAGTAAATAGACCCTCAGTGAAGGCCTGTCCCTCTTTTGTGCATCCCCAGGAGCAGAAGAAACATGTTTCATTTTTTGTTTCTTTTTTAAGGGAACGTAACCTTTAAAAAACTGAGAAGGCTCAGACCCAGAACAGCAGCTGAGAACCATAGTATAAACTTCTTCCCCAACTAAAAACTGAGGAACTCCCCTGGGCCCCTCACAAAAAAAAAAAAAAAAAAAAAAAAAAAAAAAAATCAGTCGTGGTCCCCCCCCCCCAAATGTCTGATGGATTCCTGCAAAGCCTCTTTGGACATGCTGGGAGCTGAACCCTCACCGGCCTCCAACACAATCGTGGCAGAGAAATCTGACAACACAGCTGGGCGAGCCTCCAGGTTTGTAACAACTTTGGGAGAAACAGCTGGCAGAGGCTGGACAGCAGAAGACTCTCGTCATACCTTTTTCACCTTCCTCATGCCTAATGGCTGACACTCGGGGCTGGAGATTCCTTTGTTTGCATATTTAGTGAGAAGCTTATGACACTGGTTATCAAGTTACAAGGAAAGGGAAGAAAGTCTGCCATGAAGGGATTTTGGAATGAATGCCTGACAAATAGAACAAGACGTATGGTCATAAGAAGCTCCTAGAAAAAAAAAGACTTATCATGACAGTCTTTTATTATGGGGAATCTGTCTCTCACATTGGCGTTTACCCTTCCTGGATGACATTAATCCCAAGGAGCACAAAAAAAGGTAAGAAAAAACAAAATCCCCAATGGGGCACTTAACTGCAACCACAATAGAAGTCAGCAAACAAGCGTAGAGAGTCACTGCAGAATGAAAATGTATTCAACGGGCAGAAAAACAGATGCAGGTAAACTGACTGATGGTAAAAAGATCTGTTCCGACTGGCAGGAAAGACGTTCTTATTATGGTAGGGCTAAACATTACCTTTATGACCTACGCTACTCAAGGAGCATTTGGGTGATGTTCAGTGTACATTTTAAAAGCAGCAAGTAGTCTTTGGTAGGCTGGCCAGATGTTCGGGCTTCCACAGCAGGGAATCCCATCTGTTAAGAATACTGCAGCAGTGAATGCAATGAGATAATTAGTTCCTTGGGCCAGATAACATACCAGACTGCCTATTGGTCAGCCAGAAAAAGGACTTTCCAGACCACCTACAGAGACTGTGGACAGCAATAGTTAACCCCTTGCACAAAGGTGGAGGCATTTACAGACCCATAATCCTGATCAGTCTCATCTGTAAGGCTATGTGAAGGATCATCATAGAATTAATAAATAAGGATAAAGACAACCTACAAACTCTTGACCCAGATCCTGCTTACTTAACCTGGTCAATGCTTAGAAAAGGTTACTTAAGCAGTGGATGGGGGCAAATTAGTGCACACTGCATATCTAGACCTCACAAAGGCTTTCAACACCATTCTAAATTCAAGCATTGTAGATAAACCTGTCACTTGTGGTGTACCCCATGGTTCAATCCTTGGGCCACTCCTCTTTGGCATTTACTTCTCATAGGTCAAAGCAAATGTTAAGGCTTTATGGTTGACCAAGTTTGCAGATGACTGTAAAGTTGGTACCATCATAAACTCCCTGCAGGACACCAAGATCCTCCAAGATGGCCTTTCCCAAACAAATAGCTGGTGTTAAAACATACACTAAAACTAAATATCAAGAAATGTGCAATAGCATCCTTAAGCAAACATGGATTGCCTTATAACTGTCACACTGATAACACAACCCTGAAAGTTGATCATAGTTAGTACCTATGCTGACAAAGAATTGTGCTTTGATCATCATGTATCCACTATTGTAAAGGAGTCTTTTTTTATTAAACAGTTTATATCCAGGTCCAGAGATATAATCAATCCACTGTAATCAGTTCTTATTAGATAAAATCACCGAGTCTAATACTGTGTTTGATATGTACCTGTCCAAATACTTGTCACAGCTGGAACAACTACACCACTTTCTCATTAAAAAAATGAAGAGCCTAAATCATAAAAACGATGCATACCATCTAAAAGCTTTGTCTCTCCTCTCAGTATCATACATGCAACTAACAGGCAACCACTGGCTCTCATATAGAGGCCTCAGCAGACTACATTCTGTCAGACCTACTACACATTTGCCAAGCCAAGTGGTAATAAACACCTGATGAAGGGATCTCAGCCCCTTTTGTAACATAAGCAGGACATGTTGGAGGGATAGAAATAAATCACAGAAAATACCATTTCTATGGAACCATCTTCCACTCCACATAAAGCAATGTACTTTCAAATGTAATTTGGACAACTATACGGCAAACCATAATTTCACCACAGTTGAGCACCCATGCCTCTCACAAAAAGGGACAAAAAAGTAAATGTCTCAACATATCCTTGTCCTGACTACCTCTGGGTTATTCCTACACAAAATATAATGAATAAAAAAACTGCCATGAGAATGTACAGCTAAGCTTCATAAGATTCTCACAGATCAATAGCCTTCTAAGTACCTCTCTCTCTCTCTCTATATATATATATATATATATATATATATATGACTACCTGTTAGTACTCTAATAGATGTATTTGCCTGATGCTGCTGGATGGACATTCTGTTGTCATAGCAGCAAACACAGGTTCACAGCAAGAATACTGACATTTAGGCTTTAGACTTCAGTGAGGGCGGCCACGGTGGTGCAGCAGTTAGCGTTGCCACCTCACAGCAAGAGGTTCTCCGGTTCGATCCTTGGCTGGGGTGCCCTCTGTGCGGAGTCTGCATGTCTTCCCTGTAGTCATGTGGGTTTCCTCCCACATCCCAAAGACATGCCGTAGGTGGATTGGACACTCTAAAATTGGCCCTAGGTGTGAGTGTGTGCGTGCGTGCGCTTTCTGTGGAAGGTTGGATGCTGGGCTGGCAACTCAACACCATAAAACTCCACTGCCAATCATGACAGGACAGGTGATCGGCTGTGATGACCCTTAACCGGGAAAAGCCGAAAGAAGAAGGCTTTAGACTTCAGTGACCCTTGCACACTCTGGAAACACAACATTTTCTTTTATATTTTTACAGTTACTTTAAAAAGGAGAAAATGGGGTGGAAGGAAGCAATCACTTGAAAAAACACAAGAATTAAGAACCACATTTAAGCACAGTAGTGAAAAACACAAGACATGTAACCAAGCTAGAACAATGTAAGAGAATTAAGAACCACATTTAAGCACGGTAGTGAAAAACACAAGACAGATAACCAAGCTAGAACAATGTAAGAGAATTAAGAACCACATTTAAGCACAGTGGTGAAAAACACAAGACATGTGACCAAGCTAGAACAATGTAAGAGAATTAAGAACCACATTTAAGCACAGTGGTGAAAAACACAAGGCAGGTAACCAAGCTAGAACAATGTAAGAGAATTAAGAACCACATTTAAGCACAGTAGTGAAAAACACAAGACAGGTAACCAAACTAGAACAATGTAAGAGAATTAAGAACCACATTTAAGCACAGTGGTGAAAAACACAAGACAGGTAACCAAGCCAGAACAATGTAAGAGAATTAAGAACAACATTTAAGCACAGTGGTGAAAAACACAAGACAGGTAACAAAGCTAGAACAATGTAAGAGAGAAGCAAACCTAAATATAATCTATTTGTTTCACTTCCACACAGCAGTAACACAGAGGTATAGTATTTTTTGCTGTACGGAGTAGTTACAAGGATGGAGGATAAATACTACAAACAAGTACCCATTCATTCAGTTAAGTATCAGCCACAGATAATTCTAGCTACTCTAAACATATGTTGAGAAGAACTTACCCTGTGAGACTCTTCAGAATTACTGTCTGAAGTGTGAATTATTAATCGGGGTTCGGCCTTCAAATACCAAGTGGTAGTCTGAAGGGCAATATATTTTTATTCCATTGAAATGCTTCCTCTTAGTCACTCTTAGGACCAATATGTAGATTAGGTAACAATGAATAAGACAACTGGGAATGAGTAGCTAAAGCCATTCCCAGGTATGTAGTTTAATTTGCCCATGGACTCAACTATGCAACATTTAAACTGAAATTACTGCATGCTGCTAAATGTCAACATTGAACAGAATAATGTATTCCTTGTGCCACACTAATAAAGTTATTTCATTTTGTTGCATGGGGTCTTCTTGTCATAATAAAATTGTGGCATTTAGTGGATACTGGTTCTTTAACTCTAAGGAGTTACAGCATCTCCAATATATTTTAATTGTTACATTATATGCTAGTGAAAGTTTCTCCCTTGATAAACTGTACACCACAGAATACAAGATGAGATTTACTAGTTCCTCTGAATTAGATGGATCAGAATTTCCAGTGATTAAAAATGAAGTGCATTTGAGCTGTAATGATTTAATATTATATCGCCTGGAAAATGGAAAAAAAACATTCAATAATACTTAAACCTAACATGCAAAATATATATATATATATATATATATATATATATATATATATATATATATATATATCTATAGAGCGGTGGTGCAGCATTAGCATTGTCGCCTCACAGCAAGAGGTTCTCCCGTTCGATTCTCGGCTGTAGCGCCTTCTGTGTGGAGTCTGCATGTCCTCCCCGCAGTTGAGTGACATTCGAAAGACATGCATAAATGGGCGTGCCTTTGTTGAATGTTGGGCATCGGGCTGGCACGGTAAAAATAGATTGCCAATTATTAGCGGACTGGAGTTCCACTGTGGCGACCCCTAACTGGGAAAAGCCGAAAGAAAAACAATATATATATATATATATATATATATATACACACATATATATATATATATATATATATATATATACACACATATATATATATATATATATATATATATATATATATATATATATATAGGGAAAACACATTCATACCTACTTCATGCATTCTGCAATACTATAATTGTGCCTTACTTGCATAAATATAATGATCTGGAATCATTAACTTTTTAGTCTAAGAGACACTGTATTCTCCCATCTGTAACTGTATATCGCTGCTTCTGTTCTGTGCAAACACAGGACTATAATTACATTGACATGTACTAGCCTTCCTATAGGACTAGAAAGCATTCTTTGCACTTGTTTAATATAAATGTTTATTTCTAACATGTACTGCTCCAGACTTAGGCTTGGCTGGAAAGGATTTTTGGGACCAGCACTCCAACTACCAAAAAAAAAAAAAAAAAAAAAAGAAAACAAGCAAAATAAAATGAAACAATACCACTATTACCCAAGTGAAAAGACTATGCAGAAGAAACTGTGCATCACAGTATTTATAACTTATTCTGATATACACTAGTTTAATTTTAATAAATGAATTTAACAATTATTGCCTAAATGATTTGCCACCAGAGACAGAAGATATTTTTAATGTAGCTTTTCTATGAAAGAAAGTTGTTGAAAGCATCATTACTATGGGAAATTGTGATGCTATCTTAAAAACCTTGGGTAATGTTATCATTACTGTTGGTACTTTAATCCTTATGTTGCATGATCCAAATATTTAATACCAGAATGTTCACAATACTTTAGGGTTGTTAAAACTACTGAGGAATAAAATAATTTTATTCTCATGTAATTTGAATGACATGGTCTGGAGAGGTTAATACACATGACCATTGTCTGAAATAATGTATATGCAACATTCAAAAGAGCAAATTTTATGCATAAACTCTTTGTATAGAGCCATGGGTCTAATAAAAATGGCAAGTATTTATTTTAAATGTGGCCCACTTGTGACCTAGGGAAACATGTATACCCATTTTCTCCCAAGAAGCTCTTTTATAATTGAGCTAACATACTAAATGGTCTATGGGGCATGAAAGACATAAGGCTTAAGCCTCCATCTATGACCAGATGATTAGAGAATCAATAGAAAAGTCGAAAAAAAAAATAATGGTGAGAGTGAAATTTGATATCACCGCTAAGAACAGCTGAAATAAGTTTACGGGGGGGGGGTTAAAAAAAACAAATATGGGACCATTTATTGATGGAGAAAAAAGAAAATTCCTTCTTGATGGGCTGAAAAGTTTGAAAAGAATCTGAAAAATGAATATGAAGCATAAGGGGGAGAGGGGAGTCTATTTATATCAAGATTGTAATTCCAATGTTCAAGTCCCCAGCAGGGAATATTCAGTGGGAGATTATTTAGAAAGGAAGCAATATTTGTAATACTGAGACCAAAATAATTGGTTTTAGATATTCAGTGATACTAAACTCATAAAACAAAAATAGAAGCAACTATAGTCATGTAGCTTATAACTTTACAGCCTACATTAATAAGGATGGTGAGTGCCCTTAAAATTAGTCACCTCCTTACTCAAGAATCTACTGATCCATCTTTAGTTGCCTTTAATGTACTGACAAGGTGTTAAATGCACCCATACATACATTCTATTTGGTTGTGGAAAGATGATGAGCCGTTATTTAATAAATTTGGTACCTTGTCACATGTACACACTGCCTAGTGGGATGCATACAAGTGTACGCTAAAAGAATAACCATAAGAATAACAATGTTGTTAAAATAAGGAATGTAAACTACCTGGATATCCAAAGTCTTTCCAATTAAATGGCGTCCATATCCCAAAATATCTAACACAATCTCTGGGATTCAAAAAGAACCCCTTACATGATCATAAACTGTAGCAGCCAAAAGATGCAGTTTACATGACCATGTAAAATGCAATTCAGAGAAAAGTTTAGCCACAACGAGTAAGACCATATTATCAGCAAAATTCATTGTCTTTGTATTAGTTATGATTGCCACCAATGCTACACAGTACTTTTTGATAATTAAAACTGGCAGCCCTATGCTTGTGTTGGCACAGACACCCAATTCACATGCTCACCCACATGCAAATTTGTGTCCTCTAAAGCTTGTAGTAAAATCTTTTGTCTACAGAAGCCTAGCTGTTTCTTTGTGGGAAAGAGAATTCAGTCTGGTTTGATCTAGCTAGAAGCACTCTTGCAAGCTGTGTTATTTTGATTGGATAATTTGGCGGTTTCTGTTTCTCTGCCTTAAATAGACAGCATTTTAAACCAGTTTGTACTTGTTTGCTCAAAGCTGTTCAAAGTTGCAGTGAGATAGGCATTCTGCCATTGTTCTGCTGAGATAATGAAAAAGGATAAGTGCTTATTTTCAACCGTTGTCTGCACTTCTGTTTTACTGCATACCTGTTTAATCTGTGCAACTGTTTTTAGTCTCCTTTTTGTTGTCTGTTCTTTTTACTAGTTGTTGTATTTGAAAAACTCTAGCATAGAGCTGAATATCTGTTACTGTTTGTGACCTTTGGAGTTTGTAGTGAAATCTTTTGTCTAAAGAGGCCTAGCTATTTCTTTGTGGGAGAGAAAATTCAGTCTGGTTTGATCTAGCTAGAAGCCTTCCTGCAAGCTGTGTTATTTTGATTGGATAGTTTGGCTGGTTTATGTTTCTCTGCCTTAAATAGTCAGTGTTTTAAACCAGTTTGTACTTGTTTGCTCAAAGCTGTTCAAAGCTGTAGTGAGATAGGCCTTCTGCCATTGTTCTGCTGTGATATTGGAAAAAGATAAGTGCTTATCTTCAACCGTTTTCTGCACTTCTGTTTTACTGCATATCTGTTTAAATTGTGCAACTGTTTTTTAGATCCCACCCACTCACCTGCCCAGCCACTGATGTGGTCTTAAATCTTGGTGGCTTTGAGTTGCCCACCTCTAGTATAAAGCTGATACTGGACTCTCCCCCCAGTCACATTACATCAGCTCATTCTACTGTTTATAGTAAGAACTTTGTAAACGCCCACCCCTTTAGCTTCTCAACCTTGAATTATCTTATCTTCTGTCTTTTTGCTTTCTACCAAAAAAAAAAAAAACCTGACCTCTTCCTACTTTATTTTGCTGCTTGTGCTTAGGAGTTTAACTGCATTTAGTTTGCAGTATTTATTACTGCTTGTTGGTAGCTTCATTAAATTAATGACAGTATTCTACTGAATTGCTGCTTTATTTGTACTTTCTTTTACTGTTGCAATTGTGAGCTACTGTTTTTACTGTATTTTGTTGCTGTTTAACTGTGTTTTTTCATACTGTGAGTTCTGTTCTTTTGACTATAAGTGATTAAACTGTGCTTCATTGTGAGTTATTTTTTACTGTGTTCTTAACCTTAAAATTGAGTAGCATAGTCTAGATACAGATCTGCTGCATCCAGAGCTCTGGCTGTGCAGTTTTCCACCCTTTTTGAGATATTCCAGCTACAAATGTTCCCTTAGTAGCACTTGTGTTATCACCTAGTAGTACTACTCATTTTCTCCTGCCAGTCTGGTTGATATGGGCATCCTGAGACAGTGTAGCAACTGGCTCATCTACACGAGACAACCCTCTACTACAACCACCTTGAAACACAATTTGTGAGAGATGCAATTATATCAAGCACCTGGTGTCATTACTCTCTCCCCCACAAACCAGTAAATCTGGCACTAAGAAGGTTGACAACATGAACAGCACACCTCAAACACCACCCATACCTACACAACTCACCTCCACTTATGTGGGGGTGTGCTGTGTAGGTATGGGTGTGTTGTGTAGGCATGGATGACAACATGAACACAACACCTCAAACACCACAAATGCCTACACAACACCCCCCACATAAGTGGAGGTCCTCAACAAAAGCATACCCAAACAGGAGATACCTCCGAGGCATAAACGCAAGCGAACTCCACAACCCACCACAGCACACACCAGTGTCTGACAGCCACCAAGGCCTAAACATAAACCCAACATATTAGTCATAGGAGAGTCCATTGTGAGACAGACAGAGGTCTGATGGAGTTTGATATTCTATGCAAAGTGCTTAACATATAAAGGTCTGGTTGTTTTTTATCCGTTGCCGCACTGTTTTTGTTTTTGAGCAGTCTGTTTATTTGTCATTTTCTTCGGAGACAGCCAGATGTGCCCCTCATCAGGCTGAATAAGGGGAAAGTCATGCTTAGTTGCTTGTCGGGTGCCAGAATCCACCATATCACCAATGCACTCAAGTTTCTCAACAGGTACTGTTATGACTCTGTCATAGTCCATGTTGGAGTGAATGACTTGAGACATACCTCCCTGGACTATATGAAGAAAGACATGATCAAGCTCACTGAATATGTGCACCAAGAAGGCATGTTCCTAGCCTTAAGCAGCATTCTACCATCATCCAGAATGATGCCTCAATACAAACAGAAAATGATTGACTTTAACAATTGGCTTAGTTTCTGGTGTCATTCCAAGGGGATCCGGTATCTGACAGCCTGGGATGACATGATTGACAAACCACGATGCTTTGCCAGAGATGGTCTGCATCTGTCTCCCTTGGGCTTCAGGCTCCTGACAAAGGCTCTTGCCTCCCCCCATAGTGCCTTTTTTAGGCAATGCCATGAGGTCAAAAGTACCAACATGAACATGTCATCAAAATATAAATTAAAGGTCATGCTTCTAAATGCTAGGAGTCTAAACATGAAACTGCACTCATTGCAAGCATTCTTAACCCTGGAAGAAGCTGACATTTTTGCAGTCACAGAAACCTGGTTCAAAGCTGCAGAGTGCACCCTAGCCATACCAGGTTACTCATCCTATCATTCATTCAAACCCCAAACCGTGGGCAGCAAAACAAAAAGAGGCGGAGTTGCAATATATATAAAAGACATACACACCTCTAGGCTGGTTAAACAGTATGATGCACAGGAAACACTCCAGGTACAGTTAACAATTGACAATACCCATATTCAAATCATAGCTAGCTACAGGCCTCCAACTTTGACTCAAGGTGCCCACTCCACCTATCTGGACCTCTTCGAATCTATCAAGATTCAACCCTTTACCCTGATCGTGGGTGACTTTAACTATCTAACCATAGATTGGAAGAAATACTCATGCCAAAACACAAATGCCCAGAGATTCCTTGATTTCGTCAATGCAAATGCCTTGGATGAAATATCTTGGACTTGGTATTAACCAACATGAGTAACCACTGCAGAACCCCTACAGTGTTATCATCCCTGGTAAGATCCAACCACAAAGCAGTCACTTTTGAAGTCACCATCTCCCCTGAACCCCCCCCCCCCCCCACAGGAACTGGCACATATGTCCAAACCTACAGCAAAGTACTGTATGAGCATTTAAACAGCTCCATGGAATCAGGACGAAATCATCCACCTCAAGGAAGAGTAAACCTGTCTTAGATATCCACAATAAATAAACTGTATAATAAAAGGAAAAAATTGCTGTCCTGGACCAAGAAGGAGCAGGTGCCTAATTGGAAGCAATCTCTCCTTAGCCTGAACAAGCAAATAAGAGCACTAGTGAAATCCTCCAGAGTCCAAACTAGCCACATCTATTAAAGACAGTCATAAGACCTTCTTCACATATGTCCACAGTCTCAAGGGAAGGACCTGCTGGCAGACAGGTTCAGTGAAAACTTCATTCCTCTGTACCCCCTTCAGTAAAACAGGACATCCTTAGTACCTTCCCCCCTCCTCTTATCTCTAGGGAGCAAGTCATCACTGCCCTCTCAAAGGCAAAAAAATACAGCCTCCATGGGACCCGATAACATCCCAGGCTGCATTCTACATTAACTCAGGCAGGAACTTGCAGCACCAATAGGCACCCTATTCAACCAAAGCCTGAAAACCGGCTTCATCCTAGCCGAGTAGAAGAAAGCCACTGTCATCCCTTTGCACAAAGATGGAGTATCCACCGATTCAGGAAATTAACTAGCCTGATCTACAAAGGCCATGGAGTGGATTATCATGGACCTCATTAACAAGGACATTTGCAACCTCCAGACATTTGATCCCATACAGTTTGGTTTTGTCCAGGGGAGGTCATGGCTGTTAAATTTGGTCGACTTCTTTGAGACGGTCACCAAAGCCATAGACAAGGGGAAGACAGTGCACACCACCTAACTTGGCCTGGCCAAAGCCTTCAATACTATTCCCCACTCAGGAATAATAGATAAACCCTCTCAACTAGGCATTAATCCATGTGTTACCAGATAGGTAGCCAAAATAGGGGAAGCCACCTCAAGTAGTAGACCTGTGTTTGGTATATACTTCTCGGAGGTACAGGCCAAATCTAGTGGGCTATGGCTGACCAAGTTTGCAGATGACTGCAAGCTGGGTGATAGGTGCTATCATCCATTCTCCTAGTGATGTGGAAATCCTCCAAGAGGGTCTCACCCAAACAAATGTCTGGTGACAGAAACATGGCCTCAAACTGAATGACAAG
The DNA here is from genome assembly GCF_019279795.1 of Protopterus annectens. Classification (NCBI taxonomy): domain Eukaryota; kingdom Metazoa; phylum Chordata; order Ceratodontiformes; family Protopteridae; genus Protopterus; species Protopterus annectens. Next base: position 515,024,973 of record NC_056749.1, read on the forward strand.
AATGCATCATCCCATTTGGGGAGAGTGATGTCCACACAAATGATCACATTGATAATAAGATCCTAAGCACGCAATCAGTCATGAGGGACTTGGGCACCCAGATTAATAGTAAACTGACTTTTGACCACCATATTGCCTCCATTGTAAGGAAAGTTTTCTACATGGCCCACCTCATTAGTACGGGTATCTCATCCAGGGACAAGGTGGTCATAAGATCCCTGTATTCTTTCCCTTATAAGACCCATTATTGAGTACAATGCCCCTTTCGGCATGTATCTCACAAAGCACATGCAGCAGCTGGAGAGACCGCGCAGGTTCCTCACCTTGAGATTCCAGGGCCTCAAACATCTACACTAAACAGATAGGCTAAAAGCCCTATCCCTCTACTCAGTCTCCTACATTCTCCTCAGAGGTAACCTCTACCTTACAAAGCAATCTCTGATGGGACTGCTGCATATCCGCAAGTCAAGCTCCACTCGAGTAACCTGAACTTGTGACCTCAACCTGGTCTGTGACATCCATAGGACTTGTTGGCAGGACAGATTTGTGTCCCAGAGACACCTCCTTTTGTGGAACAGACTCCCTCTCCACGTAAATCAGAGGTACCTCATTAATCCTTTTTAAACACAACCTGGATAACTAGATGGGGAACAGAAAATACACCCCTGGGATTCCTGCTGGACAGTGGCATAGGGTGCTGACTTGTTGGAACATGGGTTAAATTCTTGGCTAGGCTTATAAGGGCCTCAGGACCAATAGCCTAGTAACTTCCTATGACCTTATGATCCCCCCACTTGATTGCACTCACAGATATACTCATTCTTATACCTATATGCACACACCTGTACTACTGATCACCTAACTAATCTCCCTAATGTAACCTTCATTGCACATACACACACACACCACCTGAGACAACTCATACTCCTGCAGACATGCACATACATTGACATACACACACACACACATATATATATATATATATATATATATATATATATATATGTATGTACGGTGGTGCAGCAGTAGCGTTGTTGCCTCACAGCAAGAGGTTCTCCCATTCGAATCTCAGCTTGTGTGCGGGGAGTGCCTTCTGTGTGGAGTCTGCATGTCCTCCCTGCAGGTCGAGTGGCATTCCAAAAGACATGCATGAATGGGCGTGCCTTCGTTGAAGGTTGGGCGTCGAGCTGGCAACTCAGCACCGTGAAAATCTACTGCCAATTATTAGAGGACCGGAGTTCTGCTGTGGTGACCCCTAACTGGGAAAAGCCGAAAGACAACAACATATGTATGTATGTATGCACACTCACACACACCTCTGCCACTACATCTCTGCTTCATCTCTTCTGTCCTTATCTGTAACTGGGTATCCACCACAGACAGCAATGGGGGAATGCAGTATTTTGGTTGTGTTAATTAACATGGCTACCTATGCTAATTTACACAGTTGAGTAATTCTCTGAATTGCTCAGCTGGGTAACTCCTTTCCTACAGAACATTTGAAGTTGATAGCGGTTATAATTGTAAAAGTTCTATATAGCTTATTTAACTGCCTGCTCTGGTTGTGAAAATTTCTATGTAGGAAAATCAAATCATATGTTGTTCTAAAGGATTTATGAGCCTCCGAGAACAATTATTTATTTTATTTTATTTATTTTACATTTGTTTACCAGGAGTGTCTGTCTGGACAAGATGCCCGATTTCTGTGAAGGCCCGGGGAGAAAAACTCCATTTACCTAACAATACTCCATAATAAAAAAATACATTACAATGAATTTGCTATACAGCAGTGCTTACACTATGCATTATAGTATTTACATTCATTGTGCATTCCTACCACATTCTAGAATTTACATTCATAGTACATTGTTGTATACACAGTTACATTCTGCATATATTGTAATATAGCAATAACCCACGCCTGGGTGTGGGTAATGCTGGATTTACCCACGGTTGGTGTGGTTTGGTCATGAGGGCGTAGCCCGAGTGGCCAAACAAAGACAACCGTGGGTAAATCTAGCATTACCCACACCCAGAAGTGGGTTATTGCTACTATACAATGACATTATTTAAGAAAAAAATAATTGCTTTTCTTAAATAATGGCATTGTATAATGCCTCCTTGCTGCCCTTCCGCAGCTGTCTGGTATTCTGCGGCAGTTCTGATGTACTGCTCGTGCATATGCTTACGCAGTACATCAGAGCTGTGGGCAAAAGCTACGGAGAAAGCAAGATCTCCATTGCTTTTTACAAACTGTTTCGCTATGTTAAAGGAGTTTAACATATCGAGACAGCTTTAAAAAAAGCAACGGAGAATCTTTGTTGTTTTTTTAAAGCTGTCTCGCTATGTTAAACCCATTTAACATAGCTAGACAGTTTTGAAAAAAGCAACGGAGAAAGCAAGATCTCTGTTGCTTTTTACAAAGTGTCTCGCTATGTTAAAGGAGTTTAACATAGCGTGACAGCTTTAAAAAAAGCAACGGAGATAGGAAGATCTCTGTTACTTTGTTTAAAGCTGTCTCGCTATGTTAAACTCGTTTAACATAGTGAGACAGTGTGTAAAAAGCAACAGAGATCTTGAGTTCTCCGTTGCTGTAAAAAAGTTATACTAATGGAAAAAGTCCGGGCGACTGGACCTTTTTCCATTAATATAACTGGTCAGCGTGCACGTTGTAAATCAATCAGCGTACACTTTTTAGAATATTAATGGGGGGTTGTTGTATAATACACAATACTCTTGCTAACATTCTTTTGAGATTACAAATTGAGGTGGTTAGTAGGATTATGTAATACAATGGTTAGAGTTCCTGTGTTTACATGAGTGACAGATATGAAGCATTGGTTAGGGTAGAATCGCTTATGGCAAAGAGACTGTATATACAGTTTGAGATGCAGTCTGACAGGGTAATGATTATGTTTACTTTCTGGGATGAAGAAAAAGAATGAGTACGGAAATCAGAGGTGTGCGAGAGTTCGTAGTTAAGCCTGAGTACCTACAGAAGAAGAAGACGAGTAAGCATGAATAGTTTATCCTGAGTCTGAACTGGTACATAGCCAAGAGCTAGTTAAGTGGGATTTGAGAAAGGATTTGAAGCTGGCTTTGTTGGTTTGAGTTCTGATATTAAATGGTATGGAATTCCAGATTTTTGCAATGTAGTTGGGGTATAGAGAATCTCCTGAGGTATTATTACTTCTAGAAATGTCCATTAGTGATTTGTTGCTGGTTCACAGTAGGCATTTATTTAGGTGTTGATTTAAAAGACCTTGTAAGGCTGTTTTTTTTTTTTCAGATTGGTAAAATATTTGATGGTCGGTAGTGAGTTGGTTAAGAGTGAGCAGATTAGGTAGTTCTAGCCAAGCTAGTTGTTTAAGGGACAGACAGTAGTAAGACTAAGGTTGAATCAGTATCAAATTTTGCTATTTTGGTATAGAACGTTTCTAGTTTGGATAGAGCAGATTTGTTACATTTAGTGAGTATGGGAGATGCATAGAGAAGTGTGGAGACTAGGTGGGTTCTGGCAATAATGGTTTTGGTATTGTTGGAAAGGTGTTTTTTGCATCTATACAGAGGTCCAAGTTTTTTATGTACTTTGTTTATTGTTTGGGTAATGTGTAGATCAAACTTTATGTTTTGATCTATTATGACACCGAGAAGTTTGGTATGTGAAACTGGTATGACAGAGGTATTGTTGCTAGAGTTCATTTTGAATGGAGGGACAGGAGTTTTAGCTTTGGTGAGATGGAATATCAGCAGCTTAGTATTATTTGCATTAAGTATTAGTTGTGCCATGACTCAACTGATGTAAAGGACTCTTGTGTTATTTTTTTAGGAGTTAGAGTTGAATCGCCCGCGTACTGGACCAGTGTAGCATGTAGGGTGGTGTATGAAGATTGTTGATAAATAGATTGAAGAGGAGCAGACCAAGGATAGACCAATGTGGGACACCTAAAAGTAATGGGTAAAAGAGGGAATATGTGATTTTGCCACTGAACGGCTTGTTTGCGATCTGGTTAGTAGTCCTGGATTCATGTGTGTGTGAAGTAGCTAAGTTTGAGATGTGATAAAGTTAAAAGTTTAGTATGGGATACAGTATCGAAGGCTTTTGAGAGGTTGATAAAGATAGAGGATACAAAGTTGCCTTCATTCCAGTGTTGGTTAATTGTGTTACAGGGCGGTGACAGTGCTATAATAAGGGCAAAATCCATGGTGGGAGTTTGACAAAAACTTGTTAGATAAGAGGCAGTATAAGGTTTGATTGTGTATGCAGCATTCAGGGAGTTTTGATAATGGTGACAGGATGGCAATGGGCCAGTAATTTGATGGTTTAGTTGAGTTTCCACCTTTTTGTAGTGTAATTATATGTTATTTTCCAGAGAGATGGGAATTTTTGTTCTGAGATGGAGCGATAGATTAGTAAAGAGACTGGGTACGAAATGGCTTCAGGTGTGATTTTTAGGCATTTGGCAGGCAGTTTGTTGGTGGCCAGGGTAGTAGGTTTAAGTTTTTTAAGATGTTTATATATGGTGCTAGTTGGGACTGGTAATAGGGAAAACAGGTTGTTATCATTGGTGAAGGTGGGGAGATTATTTAGTGGTGTGGTATTGGTGAGGGCTTTTAAGGATTCAATGAAATATTTGTTAAACTGGGTGGCATTAGCATCAGTAGAGTAAATGTTGGAGGGGGGGGGGGTTACTGGCTTGGCCAGGTTGAAGAATTAAAATAATTAAAAATAAAGGTAGACTCAATGTTTTGTACAGATAGAGTGCTGAGAGAAATGTAAGTTTTATTTATTGTATTAGACAGTGTTCACATGTCCAAAAGAGATGGGGATTACAATACCTTATTGGGAAGTACACTGGCAGATATTTGTAAATGCCACAGAAAGTCTAGGCTTAATTGACATTATTAAAATAAAAGGGTAATTGAAAATGAGACTTTTAAAATGGATTAGTTGTAACATAATTATTTACAATATGTTATATAATTTTACCGCTGTGCATATTCAATTTCACTGTGAATATTCTTTGTCAGTTTGTGCCATGTACTAATTTTAAATGCGTATTTAAGTGACATGTTAAATGAAAGTAACATCTCTGATGAAGTCTGTTGTAAGTTTTGAGATAAAAGCATTTAGCATTCGTTGAAGTGTGGAGTTTTTTGTTTTTACTCAACACAGCTGGCCATGCTTAATTAATGCAACTGAGTGACTCCCTGAATCACTGAGCTGTGTAACTCCCTTTCCACAGGCATATCTGGGGGAGAGACAACAGCTATTTAGCATTAGCCACTCTACCAGAATACCTCATTGGCATTAATCATGGCCATGGATCCCTTCCGTGGGACTGCCTCTGAATCAGACAAGGTGTCATCTAGTGTTTGGCCACTCATGTTAGGGCTTTTCTCTCATAGTAGCCCTTTCTAAATCCCAGGAAATATGTTAGATGAAAACACAATGGGCATCATCTTATATGCTATACAATACAGAAGACTACACTTCAAGTGACAAATGTATACAGTAAATTACACAATGAAACTTAATAAACTAACTGCATTAAAGGTTTCTGGAGCAGTAAAAATAGTACATGTACTGCAGAAAATGCCTACTATCTTATCTACATAATCATTTCATGAGGTTGAAATATAACTCATAACAAGAGCCACTGAAAGGAACTGATGATGTGTGATGGTTCTTAAAAAGAGTGAATGAGAAGAAAAAAATCATATGAGCTCAATGTGTTCCAACTCTTTGTAGCTCTCACGATCAGCACATCGGGGAGTAAGGAAGGCAAGTGTTGTGTCGGCATCATTATAAAAATAACCTCAACCAATCATAATTTACAGTACTGCTGTTGAAATAAGTCCTATTAGGAACTAATGGACATTTCTGACAATGATTAAGTTGTCATCCCACGTAAGCACAACCTGCTTCCACCTGTAACCAGGTAAGAGGCAAAAGGAATTAAGTACTTCAGGAGCTTGGGACTAAAGGCTAAGCTATTTAAAGAAATAGTGCTGTATTTATTCATGAAATTGCTGAAACTCATCGCCAAAGTGCATCAGTGTTGCATATATAGAGCAAGGACAGCCAATATAGATAAAGTGCATAAACGTGATTCTCCGGTGTTAAATTTCTTAATATTACACAATGGCAGATGATTTATAAAACGCTAAAAAGAATTCTTGTGCCACAGGAGAACATTTTCAACTACTGCTCTTAAAACACACTTATAAAGCTTGTATTTTCCGCTACTTTCAAGCTAATGAGTATAAAAAGAAAACTTTAACCTCTGTGACATCACTGAAGGAAAAGCATGAGTTGTTTTGAAGACTTGAATGGATATACCACTGCAAATACATAGAGATGTAAGCATTAAAGGCTATGGGCATAGCACACGCTGTCACTGAGGGATAGACTACATTTATTTGGGCCATGCTTTAAAAAAAATAAAAAAATAAAAGGTTAAAGCTCATTATTCAAATACTGTCCACAAAAGTAGGACTGGGAGAACCTGACAAGTTCTTTATGATAATTTGTCTGCCTGACAATACAACAAAAAAAGTATTGCTCAAAGATACTTTCAGTAAACATTTAACTTTTCACATTTTCCAGTGCTGTATGACTGTTGAGTTAGTATAGATAAGTTGGGGTGGCAGGTATCTCTGGGAGATGTGGGGGGTTTATGGCTTTTTTTCTTGTTTGCTCTTAAAATTTGAGTTTTTTTTTTTGCTCCTCAACTCTAAAGCACATATCACATTGGGGAATTGCACAGGTCACCAGATAGCCTAGGTACAGTTCTGGCCGATCTTACCCATGCTCAGGTCCTGTGAGAAGATCAAGTGATCTGGAAAGGTGTCATACTGCTGCTGACAAGTGGTTTTCCTTGCCCTACGTTCCCTTCCTCATGCATACACATGTAACATCCATGACTGTGTGTACTTGGACGATTGTCCCACCTGTGCACAATTCAGCCACTGTCCCACTCTCCAAAAGGGAACACCCATATGCATCTCCAGTCTTCCCCACCCAAGGATCATCCACAAGATATGCCCAGGGATGCCCATTCTCCCCTTGTCTGTGTCTCGGGCATCTAAGCTGATAACCACCTGGAATGTAACCAGTGCTTTCTCCCTCTATCCCCTTGTCTGTGTCTCAGACATCTATGCTGATAACCACCTGGAATGTAACCAGTGTGTTCTCCCTCTATCCCCTTGTCTGTGTCTTGGACATCTAAGCTGATAACGACCTGGAATGTAACCAGTACTTTTTCCCTCTATCCCCTTGTCTGTGTCTCGGGCATCTAAGCTGATAACCACCTGGAATGTAACCAGTGTGTTCTCCCTCTATCCCCTTGTCTGTGTCTCGGACATCTAAGCTGATAACCACCTGGAATGTAACCAGTGTGTTCTCCCTCTATCCCCTTGTCTGTGTCTCGGACATCTAAGCTGATAACCACCTGGAATGTAACCAGTGCTTTCTCCCTCTATCCCGTTGTCTGTGTCTCGGGCATCTAAGCTGATAACCACCTGGAATGTAACCAGTGCTTTCTCCCTCTATCCCCTTGTCTGTGTCTCAGGCATCTAAGCTGATAACCACCTGGAATGTAACCAGTGCTTTCTCACTCTATCCCCTTGTCTGTGTCTCAGACATCTAAGCTGATAACCACCTGGAATGTAACCAGTGTGTTCTCCCTCTATCCCCTTGTCTGTGTCTCGGACATCTAAGCTGATAACGACCTGGAATGTAACCAGTACTTTTTCCCTCTATCCCCTTGTCTGTGTCTCAGGCATCTAAGCTGATAACGACCTGGAATGTAACCAGTACTTTCTCACTCTATCCCCTTGTCTGTGTCTCAGGCATCTAAGCTGATAACCACCTGGAATGTAACCAGTGCTTTCTCCCTCTACATCAAGGGCTGTTAACATTTTGGTGAACTTGACCAACTGTGTTTCTGATTAGCTGCAAGAGTAGATTTACAGATGATACATTTTTCCAAATCTTTTGTGTTTCTAATACCATGATGGGAATGGATCCTTTTCCTAAGTCAAAGTATGATTAAAGTTCATGCAGTTAGCATTTTTTCAATCACTGATGTTAGTCAAAAGTGCTAATAGTAACCAATACATAATTTCTTTCTTATCCTCAGGATTCCATTCTATCATCTTTATGTCTCTTTTTTTTTATCCTGGGACTTGTGCACCCAGCTATCTTTTTTGTTTTTTAACCTACTTCTGTCCATGTCAGTGTAGTCTTTGTGAGATTTTGTAAAAGTAGGTCTACCTCATGAAGGTACTCACGAAGACTTGAGGATGACCTCCAGCAATACTACTCTTCTTCGCTTGCTGATTTTATCATCTCTAAATTCCTCAGTAATGGGGAAAAAACGGATGAGGCCCAAAACTCAATGAACCTTTAATGGATTGGTGTGCATGCTAAAAAACAATTTAAATGTGGGATGAGCAGATGCTTGTGGATGAAAAAAGGACAAAAGTTACTGTTAAGTCAGTAGAAAAGATGTAATTAGAGCAAATAAAAAAGTTGCTAGTAATTACTACATTGCAGTATACAGGGCTGCATGTCAAGGTGAAAGTGGTCTTTAATAAATGGTGAATGACCATGTGGTCTTTAACGAATGGCAAATGACCACAGAGCAGAATTGTCTCAAAGAGAGTGGAGAGGGAGCAGAAATAACTATCAATCTTGAAGAGAGACAGACATGGATTAAGTGGTTCCAAAATAGGCATTGCAAAGGTAAAGAAGTATGAACACGGTAGGGACAATGTTAATCATACAACTGTTTATTAAAATCTGATGTGCATACTTCAGTTAAGTCTAACTAGCAAGAAGATAATTTATTTTACAATGGAAAGCCATTTACCTCTGTATTTTTAGAAGACCAGTGAACTAAGAATTTCTCCCACGTCTCACTTTACAGCAAAAATACATTCCTGTGTAATTTTTATCCCATCTAAACCAATTAGACTCTCTGTCTTAAACAAAGATTCTGCAGAATGCCCTACTGGCCTGTGACAGCCATCAACTTAAGGGGGTGGTCTGATGGTATCATTAATGTTCTGATTAAATATATTCCCTTCGCTATTGTTATTCACTTGCAGTACATATTTCATAAGTGAATTAATAAATTGCATGTCCCAGATATGTCAAAAGGCAGAAGCATAGCTGATACCCAGCAAAATCTCAACAGAAAAAGTTAATAACCACCAGCAAATTATCTTAATTTACATCATGCTGAAGCATTCAGACAATACTGAACCAACTTTTAACATCCATCAAACGCTTATTTTCTAAATTAATTAAAATGGATTTATTAGCCAACATACACATCTAACTAGTTTATCAAAAATCTGTAATTTCATAGACATAATAGTGGACAACGAAATTCCATATGGTAGCCTTCTCTCAGACATTTTACATCATCCTCTATCAGAGGATAATCACCCGTGTTTAGGTAAGAAATTAAAGATGCAAATGAAGTTTTCAGAATATTTATCTAGCAGAACAGTGTCCGATTGTTAAATAGGCACCCTAAAAAAATAATTAGTTTCCAGTCGAGCATTCTTTACTTAGCCCAGTCTTTATTTATTTTTAAATATTAGAGAAGGCCATCAGAAACGTTGCAGGCAATAATAAGTTATAGTGTGCAGTGATCTGCTTTAGTGAAGCTTGACAATGGAACAGCATGTAACCGCATTAAAAGATGAGTGCACAGAGATCAAATAAAACAACAAAATGACCAGTTAGCACTTGAAAAATGGAAGTTTAATAAAAACCCATGTAAACAACACACATGGTTAAGTGCTTTCATCAATCAGACATCATCAGAACCATGAACAAAACTGAGAGTGACCTATAAAAATACATAGGATGACCCCCCACACCGTAACAGCACCAAAAATCAAAATGAGAGGTGTTTGCACAATTATAAAGAAGAAATTGCAAAATTGGTGTGTTCCATCAGAAAAGACTTCGATTTCCCCAGGTACAAAAATAAGTTTAACATCTTCACAGACATGGACAATGAGTTTGTCTTCCTTAAAAGGAGAAAAGATAAGAAGCTACAATGCAATGACAATTGAACTAAAGCAGTATACTCCAAGATTGCTATTAACCAAATAGCCCCCAATTTATATGATAACCATTGAGTTGGTATAAACGAGGGGGAAAACATCCAAAGGGACGACCATTTTGGAGGACAACAGGATTTCCTTTTAGATCAATCTGCACTGAGACATTCAAAGAGACTAGCCAACAAACAATCACAGGGATTAGAAAATCAAAATCGAACAAAGAGAGGGAACAACCAGGAGAAGAGGACCAACAACAAATTTGATACAAGAGACGGTAAGTAGACAACTTGAGGCATTCAAAGAAGTACTGTTTCTATTGCATCCTTTCAGAATGTTAACATTTACAACTTTTCTGGTGTTGAGATAAACCCAGATCATTATAAATTATTTTTGAAATCTTTTACTTTTATTCCCTCTGGATGTGCAAATATTGAACAGACAATTTTGGACCCCCCCTCCATCCCATGATCGACCTGCTCAAAAAATCACATGAAAGGAAGATCAGAATTTTACTGGCTAAATAGAAAACATTTATACATTTCAACCTCACCAAACAAGAAAGGGAAGTTTTGTAGACAATCAGTTTTAACAAAAATATAAGATGTATGAAGCCAGATAAGGGGAGGGGTTTGGTCTTCATGGATTTACATTAGTAGAATAACTTCCCTACTTGGTGATGGTTCAGTTTACCAGACTGTGTCAGCAAATGAAATCAACATGGCCTATAGAGCAATTAATATTCAGTTGGATGAGTGGCTGCTTGACAACCTATCTATGAGTTTCTGAAAGTCCAGTGACTCATTATTCTGAAGAATTTGAAATTGTAAAGGTGCATTCTTCCATTGAAAACCCAGCACTTTGCTCCAGGGGTCTATTTCTGAACCATTGGCCAAATACATAGAATGCAAACTCAAGTTGTTGTTCTTGAATTTTTCACATATGCTTTGAGATTCATGGGATCTACTTGACAAACTTCAGTGTGTATCCAGTGAAGAACTTAATTTTTTGTCGCTTTGGATATTAAAAATCTATATGTAGTAGTTTCTCATGAATCGGGGTTAGAGTGGTTCGGTGAGGTTACTGGTAGATTTGGCAAGCTCTCTGAAAATGAATTGATACTTGTACTTGAATTTATGGAAATCATATAAAGTAACAACTCTTTTCCATTTGATGGTGAATATTATAAGCAACTCACTGGAGTGGCTATGGGGACTGCATGTGCCCCCACATTTGTCAATGCTGTATTACTGTACTAGGAATTGAGAAATTTCAAACTTGACTTCTGTTGTCATTGTATTTCTTACTACCACTTTTTGGATGACATTCTTATGTGGTCAGGTAGCAATCAATAATTTCTCATCCTTTTTAGAATTTATGTAATCTATGGATGCAAACCAAACACATTATTTGGATGTTATGATCTCCAAGAGTGCAGATAGTACTTTTAACATTAATATCTATTGTCAAATGACATTCTGCAATACCCTTTTGCAATTTCAAAGCAATCATTCTTTACGTATGAAAAAGGTTGTTAAAAGTCAATTCATTTATCTCGACTGACCTCAGAAGATAAAATCTGTATTAACTTTAACACTCTTAAGATGATGTTTCTGGAGAAGGGATATCCCAATACAATAAGTGACTCTCTCTACCAATTAGTTTGACAACAAAGAAATGGTAAATATGCCTCTATCATTAGGAAAGGTATTGAGATTCATTGTGAATATATCAGTAATATTAACATAACAGCCATTAGTAGAGAGTTTGGCTTAGTGGATGAACTGTTACTTAATAACCGGTACCTTTGGATTCGATTCCCAGCTCCAGATCCTTCTTCCATTTCAAAATACATAATGAAGTAGTTGTAGATAAATCCTACATGTAGAGGAAGATCCAGCATTTTTCCCACTAAAATGTAATTGTCTCCAAAATCATTGAATCTTTGGGAAAGGATTGTAGATAGTATGGTAAATAAATGTTCACAATGAATTAGGGGTCATACAGTCAGCCTTCCCCAGAATATTGCAGAATTTTTGTTATAATTCTATTTTTTTTTTAAATGATACATAATCCCTTGATAGAATTAGGTATCTGATTTGAGGATGCACCTATAGAATACATATTGGCTATTCTTGGAGAGTGCTGCATGCTACTGGAATATTTATTTTTACTGCTATTATTATTGGTGATTAGGATGCACTCATCAGTATTGTGGATAAGTGACACTGGAGACTTGTATGCAAAGCTCTGTATGCACAGTCTATAGTATGTGATGTACTGCCAAAAGACAACTACTGTTTATGTCATGATACCTGTGAATGGTACTGCAGACCACAGACTGTAAGAATTTAGTATATAGCACCAGCAACTACTTCAATACACCACTACAGTTTACAAATATTACAACTCCAGCAAACAGTAGGTTGCCCTAAAGAAGTATACAATGCCATACATTTGCAGCCCAGTTTTACCGAAATGAAAATAATATTGTTTTGAGAGGACGGAAGATAATAGACTAGTAGGCAGTAAAAATAATCTGTGCATGCATATGCCATAGAAAACAAATTCAACTATAATACTATTCTGATTACTGACAGGTTGAGTTTTTGCAGAAATAAAGTTTATACTTTTGCAAGGTTAGCAAACACTAAACTGTGTGTTAATGTTGCACAGTCAATATATAGAGACAGTTTTTCACGCAATACTGAGTTGGAATAAAAAGCATAACTTGTATGCATATATGTACTTATTTGTCCTTTGATTACTGGAGTTGTCCTAATGAGCCAAGTCCATTTGCAGCAGAGACCTGGTGAGAAAAGCTCCTACAGTAGTACAGATTTTGAGTAAACATTAATACAATCTGTTATGAACAAGTGGTAGCAGAAAAATATATACAACATTTATGCAACAGATCTTAAAGTATACAATACTGACAGATCAGTAATTGCAAGTCATATACAGTAAGTAGTCAAAGTGTATTTTCAAAATAGAAAATATTGTATGGTTTATATAGAGAAATGTAGCATCTGTTTGTAAAACAAAGTGAGATGTAATGGTATACAGTGAAATATGCTAGGAATAGAGGTCACTATAGGCAGAGATGTGTTCAGTAGTTTATTAACAACATAAATACTTCACTGTGGTAAACTGAGTCCAATACAAGACGCAAAACCAAATTCAGAAAAAAGGATCACAGAAACGCTCAATCAATTCCTTCACTTTAATACAGCAACAGCAAAGCTTTCGAGTTTCCCCTTCTTCAGTGCTAAAACATAACATACACAATTCTCCATTCAAATAAATAGTAATAGTAAAAAACATGTGACACAGCCCATCCAATAGAAATATACTATATAGTTAGCTAAAAAATATACAAATCTAAAACTAATTAAAATATATTTACGATGTAAACACATCTGCTAGTATAATTACTGTAGTTTTTGTTTTTTACATAAAACTGGTTTAATGCTTATCGCATTATTAATGCCAGGATATACATCTGCTTGTAGCCTTGTAATCAAAGCATATTCTATATTCAGGGATGAATGAGTTTTTCAGCAAAATAGGAGGAGATTTAATGGGTATAATTGACTCTCTTGAAGACAAAATTACATTGAATGCCTCTTTTCATTTAGTTTCCTCCGACTTCCAACAAATGATAGAGAGGCTATTCAACTTTGATAAGAGCCAGAAGGCTTACAAAAGGCATAAATTGCTAAGAGATATCAATGACTTTAAGTTGGGCCATATTTTTCATGGCCCAGAAAGACTGGTAATACTGATGACTTTCAAACTAAAGAAAGGTGAGTTGGATAAATTGGATAGTTTTTTGTCCGAAGAAGAACAAATTAATGAGAAAACTCTTGTTTCTATGGCAACTAATAATGAGATAGCAGCCAAGGAACCAGTTAGGCGGGATAATCGAGATCTAGCCAATCAGAGTTTAGAGACCTCCCATCCGGATGTTAACACGACGGTGATGGTGCATGAAGAAGAGAGCGATAGATCTGCTGCGAATTCAACACAGAACACTCAGTCTTTTTTAAAGCAATTCAAAATGCCCCAAATAACTCTGCCTGCCAAAATAGATGCAAGAACAAATCAGGGTCCAGGGGGAGATTGAGACAGCGACCAGAGACTGTGAAACGAAAGAACAAACGTCTGTTAGCCAAAAACAAAATGGTATGTCAGAAATAAACATTTCAAATATTGTAAATTTATCTAGTTATGTATTGACAGAGGTAGCTGTTTCAGTATTAAATAAGGGCCTGCAATTTATATCAAGTAGAGATGGAGATATTGTGGAAGCTCTTACAGATTTACGGTTGTTTGTCTGTAAATTAAGCTTGAAGGTTATATTTAAAGATGCTCAAGCATACAGCAACTACCCAAAATGTAGTACGTTTGTCCTACATAACAGCCCTATTTTAACAGTGTTTCAAGAACTATGTGAATGTGATATTCGTAAAGCTTTTTCTGGTAAGAATGAAAATAAATATTATAATCTGAATAAAGAAGAAAATGAAGCTCTGAAAACGTTAGAGAATAACCCTGACTTGATTATCAAGCAGGCAGATAAAGGAGGTGCTATCGTGTTGTTCGATAAATCACTTTATAAGTATTTAATGCAAGAATTTTTAGACAGTGATGAAGCTTTTAATCTGACAGACTTTGAAACAGTCAGGAAATGTATTTCAAATGTGAATATGATGGTTTATGAATTACAGTTGCAAAATGACATATCCCTGGAACAGTTTAATTTCTTTAGTGTACCTTGTCCGGGTCTACCCATAATATACGACTTACCCAAAGTAAATAAATCTATGAATCCTCCCCCCTTGAGACCTACTGTCTCAGGGAGGGTTTGGATAACTGAACCGTTGTCTATGTATGTGCAGGAGGTATTGAGTAAATACCTGCATATATGTAAGAGCTATATTAAAGACTCGGGAGATTTTTTTGGAAAAGCTGTATATATGGTTTAATCAACATGATGGAACTGATTTTCTTTTAGTAACCCTCAATATAAATTCTTTGTTTACTATGATACCATATGAATATGGATTATAAGCGTTAAGGCAGTTCTTGAATTTTAATTCAGGGATGTATACTAGGCAAATAGAGAATATATGTGAACTCATTGATATAGTTCTTAAGGATAATATGTTTCTATCTGATAACAGACCTTATTTACAAGTATCAGGAGTGGCCATGGGTATGCCCATGGCAAATACTTATGCTAATCTTGTTCTAAATCAGTGGGAAGAGCAACACATATACAAAGATGGAGGGTTTGTTAACTCTAATTTACTATTTTATAAACGATTTGCCGATGACTGCTTTCTTGTCTGGAAAGGGGATGTCAATGAGTTAAAAACTTTTATTGCATACCTGGACAGCACTACTAGTTTTCTAAGATTTAAACTGTCTTATTCAGACCAAATAATTACATACCTAGACACTGATCTAAAGAAGGATGAAAATGGATTACACACTAACTAGTGTCAAAGAAAGCAAGTACATGCAAATAGATATATGCATCAGCGTAGTATGCACGCCCCTCGTGTTTTTAGGGGCATTGTAAAAAGTCAGTTAAGTAGAGTAAGCAGACTGAACACAAATTAATGTAGATTTTCTAACCAAATGGAAGAAATGATGAGAGAATTTACCGATAGAGGTTATGATGAAATCAATCTAAACAGAGTTGCTGATGAGGTTAGAGATAAAAGACAAGACAATTTGACCCCTTATTTTGGTAGCAGAGCCCATACAAGGAATGAAAATGGGAGAAATGCCAGTAAATTAAGATATATAATGAATTTTAACACTAAATCTAAGGAAGTGGAAACCATCATACGTAGAAATTGAAACATTCTATTATCTATGTCAGAGCTAAAACAGATCATCACAGAAATTCGTTATTTTGCTTATAAAAATGAAAGGAATTTAAAGCAAAGGTTATGTTACAAAGATTTACATACCGGAAAAGCTATGAATGAATCTCACAGGCAAGGAACGTATTCCTGCACAAATTGCAGCTGTTATTGCTGATATTATTATTGAAACTAAGTTTGTACATCCATTGACAAAATGTATCTACAAATTTGAATGCTATGCTAATTGTAATATGGCACACATTGTATATTTAGCTATGTGCCAAAAATGTTTCTGCTTCTATATAGGAAAAAGTACTAGAAGACTGAGAGATCGTATAACTGAGCACAGATCTGATATTAAATGAAATGTGCCTACAAATGCATTAGCTAAGCACATTACCGAGAAAGGTAATGACCATAATTTTAAATTTAGGGTGATTAGAGTGGTAAATAAAATGTAAGAGGGGGTGATGTCAATAATATGCCTGAGAGTATAGACTATGCTTGGATTACAAGGCTACAAAAGCAGATTTATATCCTGACATTAATAATGCAATAAGCATTAAACCAGTTTTATGTAAAAAAATAACAAAAACTACAGTAATTATACTAGCAGATGTGTTTACATTGTAAATATATTTTAATTCGTTTTAGAGTTGTATTTTTTAGCTAATTATATAGTATATTTCTGTTGGATGGGCTGTGTCACGTTTTTTACTGTTACTATTTATTTGAATGGAGAATTTTGTATGTTATGTTTTAGCATTGAAGAAGGAGAAACCCGAAAGCTTTGCTGTTGCTCTATTAAAGTGAAGGAATTGATTGAGCATTTCTGTGATACTTTTTTCTGAATTCAGTAATTTATTACACAGTTTTGTAAATATTTGGGTATTACACTTTTGTACAGTATTCATCTATTCTGAGTACAATGTTGGTGGGTAAATGCTTAGCTCAGACATTGTAAAAAGCATTAGTATAGGCAGGTTGTGTAAACATGACAAGTGGTATTGTCTGGAGTTGGACAAAGGCATTTCCAGGAGTCATTTAAGCAGTGTTTGAGGCAATATTTGACTGAGGTTTGATTGTTGGTCTGTCAAAAGGATGGAGGAATAAAGTTCCAAACTATGGGACTATGCAACTAGAATAAAGGGCATATCCTGATGAATGCTGGAGTTTGTAAATTTCAAAGAATGATTTGTTTTTATAGTGAAGTGATCTTATGGGAGAATATTTCTGGAGTGTGTTATTCAGAGCAGTACATTGGAGGGGTTTGGAAGATGCATTATGAGTGATGAGGAACCATAAGTATAGCAGATAATGAGGTGGCTCAAGCAAACTGCATTGTTTTAATACTATACCATGATGGGTTCTGTTTGGTGTACTAGTGGCAAATTTGGCAACTTTATTATACCATTGCTCCAGTTTAATTTGTATTGTGGTTTGAAGGTTATTTATTTATTTATTTATTTAATTTATTTATTTACTTTTACATTTGTTTACCGGGTTAGTCCAACTGGATACATATCCATTTTCAGCAGAGACCCGGGGAGAAAAGCTCCACAGTAAAAAAACAAGACTTTGAGTTACATTTCAATAATTTCATAATTACATGGTAAGGTGAGCCACAGCTTAAACATATCAGTTGCAAAAAAGTTCAGGGAGAAAAACCTCCACATAAATAGAAACAAGACTTTGGTTTGCATTACATAATAAAAATTCTGGATAACATAGTAGGAAGAGACATCAATTTAAAACTTAGCTATAATTTGAGTAATTCATGTAATATGTGGATAAGTGAAGACATGGGTTCACTAGACAATATTAAAGATTAAATTATAGGCCCCGAGGAGAAGGGTAAAGATTTATCTCATAACATGCTCATAGTGATTAATGAGTAGAAGGGTGTTGCAATGAACTAGAGATCATATAACATAGTATAGCAGGGCGGTAGTGGAATAAGAGAGAAGAGAGATGGCATTGGGAAATAACATAGAGGGTATAGGGATTTTTAGGACTAGTCGGGTTTAGTACAGGGACATAGCCAGTGAGCTTTTAGGAATGATTTAAGGTTACTTTTGAACTGGCTAAGGGAGGTAGTTAGTCTTAGGTTATTAGGAAGGGAATTCCATAGTTTTCCTATGGAATTAGCGTAAAGAGCATCCCCACCTAAGTTATTAGATTTTATAGTTTGTACCAGTGCACTATTTGAAGATCGGAGGCAGCTGAGATTAGAATAGGGGGTTAAAAGTTTGTTCATTGAGGGGGTTTTATGTGGTTCATTGATTATTTTAAATGCTTCAGTAAGTTGATTAAGTTTAAGAAGATTGGGAAGTTCTAACCAGGCAAGTTTTTTTTAGGTTTAGGCAGTGATGAGTATGGTACAGTTCTCCTGTTACGAATTTGGCAATATGGTTATAAGTCATAGAGAGTTTATTGAGCTCAGTTTTATTGAGGAAGGAGAATACTGGGGAGGCATACAGTAGGGTGGAGAGAAGGTGTGTACATGCAATGGTTAGTTTGGTATTGGGAGTTAGAAAGTTTTTAATTCTATACATGGAACCTAGTTTCTTGTTTACAGTTTTTATAGTTTGACTGATGTGTATATCAAATTTGAGCTTATGATCGATAGTGACGCCTAGTAGTTTGGCATTTGTGACAGGTTCTATGATGGTACCATTAGTGGACTGAACATGGAAGGTCATATTATTAGTAAGTGGAGGGTGTTGTCCTAAGGAAGTGGCTGAGGTGGGGAAAATTAGTAGTAACTTGGTTTTTGTTGGATTCAGGATAAGTTTCCTCTCTATGAACCATGTTTCAACCGCAGCAAAGCAGTTTTGGGTAACTACTTGGAGATTATGGAGGGAGGCATCGGAGCAGATCAGTGTGGAGTCATCTGCATATTGAATGCAGGTTGCTTTCGGGATGACTGAATAGAGATCGTTTATGAATACAGAGAAAAGAAGGGGACCAAGTATAGAGCCTTGGGGAACTCCTATGGTGTTAGGTAGTAATTGAGATAGCTTGCTTTGCCACTGGACAGCTTGTTGTCTACCAGAAAGGTAAGCATCAAACCAGCTTAGGGCTGAGTTGTCAAGGTGAAGGGTTTCAAGGGTGTGGAGCAGTAGTTGGTGATTAACCATGTCAAAGGCTTTTGACAGGTCCAGAAAGAGAGCAGAGGTAATTAGTTAGGCCAGGGGAGGCATATAGTAGGGTTGGTAGGAGATATATATTGGTTAGAATTGTTTTGGAAGCAATGTTGAGAGGCTTTTTATCTCTACAGAGGGTGCCTAGATTTGATGTGCTTTTTTATCATTTGCTGATATGTAGGTCAAGTTTAAGGTTATCAGTTGTCATACTATGCAGTTTTGTGTGGCAGACCACCTCTATTTTGGTGTTATCAGCTGCAATAACTGAGAACTGGAGTCTAAGGTGGGCATATGGTTTTTGGGAGAAAGAGTAATTTTTTTGTGTGCAAGGGATTCAGGATGGGGTGTGAATTATGGAACCATGATTCTACAAAAGTAAAAGATTCTTGAGTTGTGTTTTGGAATTTCTGGAGAATGTTGGCAGGGCATATTAGAGTAGAATTGCCAGTATACTGTATTAATTAGATTAGCTCACTTGCTGTGTAAAGATTGATGGTGAAGATATTAAATAAGAGGTGTCCAAGTATGCAGGCTTGGGAAACTCCAGCAGAGGTGCGAAGAAAGGAACAGAAAAAAATCTTTCCATTTAACAGACTAATACCGATCTGACAGGTATCCAGAAAACCATCTGACTGAGGCATCGGATAGGCCTACTAATAATAGTCGCTGAAGAGTCGGATAGGCCTACTAATGATAGTCGCTGGACAGGTTTATAATGGGAGTGTCAAAAGCTTAAGACAAGTCTAACAAGAGTGCAGACACAAGCCAGCCTCTGTCTCCGACTTCGTTAAACTGTATTTGAGAATGTCAGTAGAGCTGTGGTGATACTGTGTCCAGGGCAGAAACCATTTTGAGCTGGCATGATGAGATTATTGCAAGAAGGTAGTGGAGCAGTTTGTTTATTTATTTATTTGACATTTGTTAACCAGGTTGGTCCAACTGAGCCAGAGGCCCGTTTTTCAGTGGAGACTGGAGGAGAAAAGCTCCAGTGTAAATACAAACGGTAATTAACATACATTTTGAGATTTGATGCAAACAATAATAAGCTAACAAATGGGTTTAACAATTCAATAAAGAAAAAAAAAAAAGCTGATGGTGCATGTGGCAGAGAAAAGTGGTTATGGAGAGAATCTGGTACAAGGTAGGTGTAAAAGAATGTTGAGTAAAAATATAGAATAAGTATATGCAGATGTAATTATAAGCATATTTCATATGAGAGAGTAGATAGTATAGTTGTCCTTACAAATGAATTGCCATTAATAAGTACAATATAAATGGATTACAGCTGTAAGAAAACAATTAGGTACTGAAGTAAGAGATAAGGTTTCCAAATGTTGGAAACAGAGTCTGGGTAATAAAAAGCTGTATAGAGACTGAACGTTGTGTGTAAAAGTTAAACAGGGGAGATAGAGTAGGGTCAATTGCTTGTGTATACATTTTTTTTCTAAGACTCAGAGTGGGGGACAGTATAACCAATGGTCTGAGGTTAGCTAGGTCTGTGGAAGTTCCACTTTAAGGCAGATGAATGAAATGGAATTTTTTTCCAAAGTAGAGGGACATAGGAGTTTTGAATGGATATATTAATTGGAAAGGAAACTGGAAGGCTATAGAGCTATCAGCAATCTTTAGGAAGTCAGGAGAAACAGCGTCAGGTGCTAATGTGCTTGGTTTTAATTTCAGTATGTAGTTTTTGGCAGTATTTGTTGGGACTGATTAAAAGGATAGAGAGAATTTGGATTATTGTCATAGGTTGTAGGGATGTTGCAATGATCATTTGTTGGATAATTTTGAATTAGCTTCGTAATGCTAGTAATGAAGTGGGTGCTGAATGAAGCGGTGAGCTGTTGGGGTTTGAGTTGGGCTGTCTGTTTTTGCCTGGGTGTAGTGTCTTGATTATGCTGGACCAAAGGAGTCTTGCTTGTTGTTGCTTTTCTGCTGCATATTTGAGTAGTACTGTTTTGCATTCAGCCTGATTAGATATTTAGTTAGGTTGCACTGCTGTTTGTAGACTTGAAGGCTATGTTTGGGAACTGTTTCTCTAGCATTTTCCAGGCTTTATCTCTATTTTGCATTGATTGTCTGACTGTATGTGTTAGTCATAGGGCAGGATTGTTTTGGACTACTTTTCTGTGCTAAGGCAATATCATTGACTGTACTAATGTATATTCCATCAAAGTGTTGCATTCCTGCATCTAGTGGGAGCTGCTTTAGGATGTTCCAGTTGTGTGATTTTAGGGTAGTGATAAGTCAAGGTCAAAGTTAGATAGGTTACGAGTGAGACTATAAAGCTGCTGTTTAGGAGGGTTTAGGAATTGTATTGCGGTGTAGATGGGAGAGAGGTCACGTAGTAATCCATGGGAGTGAATGTTGGTAGCAGTACTGGTCAATACCCAATCTAAGAGAGTTGCTTTATCATCAAATTGTTAAGGTACTTACCTCACAGACACAAGGTACAGAGTTTGGCATAAGGGTTAGGGTCTTTACCTCACAGACACAAGGTAAAGGGTTTGATTCTCTAAAGGAAAATTGGTTAGGCTTAAAATGACCTGCAAGGGCAGTTAGCCTAGTACTTGCCTATTAACCTGTTATGACTACTGTTCAATCTAGAGGGTGAGGTGATAAATTGAGAGAAGCTGAATAAAATTTTGGTAAAAGTTGAGAATTCAAGAGTAATATTAGACCAGTCTATGTTTACATCACACTTTTTTTTGCTTTATGTTTTTAGAAAATCAGGATAGGATATATTCCATAATTTACTGGTGGGATATAAAACACACAAATACATAGTTGTGTGTTTATTTAGTCTGAGGAGTGATAGAAGCAATTATGCATTGTTGACAGGAAGGCCGGGGTGTGGGAAAGGGGAGTTATTAATACCACTAGGGTGTATTAGTGTAACTCCTCCTGCTTTTAGTGTAAGTGATCATCTGTGATAATATTATAAATGGGAGGAAATATTTCCTTGCCGTCTACTATGGGTTTTAGCCAGGTTTCATAGAAAACAAGAATGTAAGAGCTGTGATGTTAGATCCATGAATGGAAGATGGTGATTTACTTAGAGATAACATATCAGTTCATATGGAACAGGGTGAGGAAGATGGTGATTTACTTAGAGTTAACACATCAGTTCATATGGAACAGGGTGAGGAAGATGATGATTTACTTAGAAATAACACATCAATTCATATGGAACAGGGTGAGGTGTTTGTTTTTATTAGTAGTGGCTTGTTTTTAGTTGCTAGAGCTAGTAGTAGAGGTAATGGTCTGGGGGAGTCAGGGGTTTGTGCCAAAGTTTGGTTGAATGTCCTTGCAAAGACGTATGCTGTGATTTATGTGGGTGGTGGTCTTAGCAAAGATTTAATTTTGGATTATTTGCTGTAGGCAGGGATTATTCTATATTTGAAGATATCTGTTTGGGAAGTATAGAACATGTAAGGACGTATGATATTAAGTGGTATAAGAGTTGCTTGGAGTGGGATTACATCTGGGTTTATAAAGCTGATGTCAGGTACATTCATGTGATTGAATGTAGTATAAGCTAAGGTTATGAGTGTGATGAGAGAGACAAGAGAGGAGTCACAGTGATGAAAGTATTGGTGTACTTGTTATGTCCAAGTTGAGGTTTCACTATGGGAAGGTGGTGAAGTACAAGTATTGCAGATGAGGGATTATCTGACTTATTTTTAAAGTAATAGGTGGATTTTTGGTTAATATGGGAGTAATGGCAGAAAGTCAGAGTTTGTTTGTTATGGGAATGAATGACAGGAAGGAAGATTTAGTGCTAGGAAGTTGTATTAGGGAAGCTAGGATTTGCTGATAGTCATGTTATTACATTTCAAAATGTCAGACTGGATAGCTTAATGTTTTTATTTTATACCCTACCTTCACGTTCACAAAGAGTGACCTACTTCTTTATGTAACTCATGAATGATATTAATATTTTATTGTTATACAATTTCAGCTCACTTACATGGACTAGAATCCACAAGGTGCTAACATTTAGGCCTGTACTCTGACTAGCCTGGGTCATCAGTGTAAAGGTCCCACCTGTTCAAGCCTTATATCCTTTGCAATTTACTCTTTCTTGTTTTTAACTTCACTGCCTGCTAATCATCAGCCCTCCAGCTATTCTGTCAGTCTACTTCTTCACCATTTTGGGAGACACCTGATCTGGATAGCTGTCAGGGTTTTTTTTTGTTAGGGCCTAATTCTCTACCTTGCCAGCTGTCATGTACAACTGCATATACAAAGCCCCAATAACCTCCTCTCTGCAATGTGTACATGCATCCTTCTGCTCATGCATGCCTGTGGAAAGGCTACCACTTACACACAGCCTGACAGAACCTAGCCTAGCCTATGCATTATATACACTGCCTGGCAGAATGCATGTCCCTAGCCCATACAATGCATATACAGCCTGGCAGAACCTTGTACATGTCCCTAGCCTGTGCAATATATACACAGTCTGGCAGAACCCAGTACATGTCCCTAGCCTCTGAAATGCATATATAGCTTGGCAAAACTTGCCAAATATCCCTAGCCTGTGCAATGCATACATAGTCTGGCAGAACCTAGAACATGCCCCTAGCTTGAATAATGCATACATAGTCTGGCACAACCCAGCACATATCCATAGCCTGTGCAATGCATACATAGTATGGCAGATTGTAGCACGTCTCTAGCCTGTACAATGCATACATAGTCTTTCAGAACCCAGCACATGTCCTTAGTCTGTACAATGCATACACAGCCTGGCAGAATGTATCACATATCCCTAGCCTGTACAATGCATACATAGCCTGGGAGAATGTAGCACATATCCCTAACTTGTACAATGTATACATAGTCTGGCAGAACCCAGCACATGTCCTTAGTCTGTACAATGCATACACAGCCTGGCAGAATGTAGCATGTGTCCCTAGCCTGTACAATGTATACTCAACCTGGCAGACTGTAGCATATGTCTCTAGTCTGTATAATGTATACCCAGCCTGGCAGACTGTAGAACAAGCCCTAGCCTCTACAATGTATACATAGCCTGGCAGAATGTAGCATGTGTCCCTAGCCTGTTCAATTTGTACATAGCCTGGTAGAATGCACATTTCCCAAACCAGCACAATGTATGTTGTACTTTTCACCTTCAAACAAGTGTCAGCATTATTTATTTTTTATTATTTTACATCTGATTACCGGGAATGTCCAAACTGGGCTCATGTCCTTTATCAGAGGAGGCCTGGAGAGAAAAGCTCCACATAATACATACAGGATAACAAACATTTAAATAGATATGTATCACACTGAATTACAAATATGTGGCCATAGCATTGTGAAACAGAATCCAAACAAACTTTGTACAACTTCTATAAAAAAACATACAGAAAACCCATACAAGGGTATTTAAAAAAAAAATCATCTACCTTATTATCAGAGTTTAAAGAGCCAATGTGTATATACAGCATTAAACTCTGCCTAGAAGAAGTGATAGCATCAGCTGAAAGTGATGGTATAGTCTGGAGCAGTGTGTGGGCATTTGGTTTAATCTGGAGCAGTGTATGGGGAGAGTTGGTTTAATCTGGAACAGTGCATGGGCATTTGGTTTAATATGGAGCAGTCTGTAGGCATTTGGTTTAATCTGGAGCAGTGCATGGGCATTTGGTTTAATCTGGAGCAGTGCGTGGGCATTTGGTTTAATCTGGAGCAGTGCATGGGCATTTGGTTTAATCTGGAGCAGTGTGTGGGCATTTGGTTTAATCTGGAGCAGTGTATGGGGAGTTGGTTTAATCTGGAACATTGCATGGGAATTTGGTTTAATCTGGAGCAGTCTGTAGGCATTTGGTTTAATCTGGAGCAGTGCATGGGCATTTGGTTTAATCTGGAGCAGTGCGTGGGCATTTGGTTTAATCTGGAGCAGTGCGTGGGCATTTGGTTTAATCTGGAGCAGTGCATGGGCATTTGGTTTAATCTGGAGCAGTGCATGGGCATTTGGTTTAATCTGCAGCAGTGCGTGGGCATTTGGTTTAATCTGGAGCAGTGCATGGGCATTTGGTTTAATCTGCAGCAGTGCATGGGCATTTGGTTTAATCTGCAGCAGTGCATGGGCATTTGGTTTAATCTGGAGCAGTGCGTGGGCATTTGGTTTAATCTGGAGCAGTCATGGGCATTTGGTTTAATCTGGAGCAGTGCATGGGCATTATGCAGCAAGTCATACTGCATGTCTTCACCATGCCTTCCAAGGAAGAATGAAGCAGCACTGACATCTCACTCCCGCCCTTCTGGGTCAGCTCCTCTACGATCGGGGGCTCCAACTGAACCTGACATGTCCATGTCATTCATGTGGGTTTTATGCCACTATGCCACAGAGCCAAACATTTTCCCCATTTTTCATTCCAAGCACATCCTTACACTTTGCAAGACTATATTAAGTAACCTACCAAATCTTCTGAGCTGTCTGAAAAAGGCAAAACTCTGAAAGCCATGGATGGGGGGGATAAATTCTCTCAGTATCTAATGTGACTACCCTGTTGCGCCTCTGTGTCAGCAGGTCATTCCTTGTTACCGTCCCCCTCACTCTCCTTATTTTTATGACAAGATGAGTTTTGTGGGTCTTGGCCACCTACTTCATTTTATTTTTAACCATTTTCTTACGTACTTATGAAACCTCTGATGAATAATTCAATGCCTTTTGCAAGTTTCTCTACTACAGTAATAATTTGTAGCATTCTGATCCTGTAGCACCTCATGATTTGTTAACGCAGCCCTATATTGTTTTAAAATCAGAAGACTTCATTAAACTGGACTTTTGATGTATTATTCTGGTCTGATCTTTCTGTAACATCAGTGCCCAGCTAGCTTAGCTCTTTTCATGGCTCAGGAGAATCATCCAGCCTCTACCATATACCTTCCTTTTCTGTTGCTGGAGTAAACTTTTCTTCTTTCTGTTGTTGGAGAGCCTTGCTCCTGGCTTTCCTGCTTATAACTGGGCAAGTTTTTCCCCCTAATTACTGCACCTGTTTCTCAGTGATGTGCCAGTCAACAGTATATGGATAACAGCCTTTAAGTTCCATTTTCCTGGCCTTTTAAAGTACAAAAGATATTGCTTCCCATAATCATCTAACACATGCAGTTATAGTTTTTAATACACTTTCTGACAGATACTAACATTCAGAAAGTCATTTCCTGTAGCCAATTTTGATCAGAAACCACTCTCCAATTAAAGCCGCAAGTAAAAGCTGGCACATTTAATTAAAGCTGCAGCTTCAGATCCTAGATAGATGGTATTTTTTGTCAAGTAAATAATTGTTCTGCCTCAAGCATTATGCCACTGTTAGAAATGGCTTTTTTTAGAGTAAGCTTCTGCTGTTAAGTATACTACAGAAGGCAAAGCTCCTGTTCTCATGCAAACTCCTTTGATAAGCAAAATAATAGATTAGCCTAAGGTGAATTGTTTTTACAATTCAGCAAACCAGAAAAAATGCAGGCAGTAAATTACTTCTCTCTCCCAAATGAAATATTTGTATTTAACCTGTAGATACAGTCAAGATGATTTGGAAGTTGCATTCTCCAAGACACAGAATAAGATAAATTATGACTTTGAATAAGTCTTTCAAATGGCATTTGTTAGACTGCTGCTATTTTGGCATCTCCCTAAAAATGGGTCAGGTCTTGCTTGCTCTCTTACCCAGCTAGACAAAGTACGCTAATACATAATTTGTAGCATTTCGTACAATAGAGTCACTTCTGTATTATGCAGTCATGTGTATAAATGAAGAAGTGCCCATAAATCCTGACATAAAATGTACCACTGTGTTTAATAATGATAATAATAACTACAAGTGTGCTAATGCAAGGCTAGCTCTGATGTTTCATCAGTTTTGCTGCTACTGAATACACAGTAAATCTAACTGCTGTCTATAGACTTAAAATGTATAGTGTATAAACCTTTCTTTTTACTTAATAAGGGCTTTTTGCTGTAAATTAACACATGCAGGAAGCTATAATGATACGTAATGGAAAATGTTACCTGCCTATCGGACATATGATAAATACGCATTTAATATCAAACTGCTCGTCTCCCTTCTGAAAATGTTACCTGCTTTTGTAACATAAAACAGTCTACCTGAGCCATCATCCTCCTCTACATTTCCAAGTCCAAATTTGGAATTGTTCCCATCTCTTATTTGTCTGGCAATCCCTACTTTATCCATAAATGCTTTCATTTTCACCTCTTAAAACTGATAAAGGGTAACCCCCTTACAATAGACTTTTAATTGCACCTTTGTTGTGGCATACAGATCTACTGTTTTGAACAGCCAATACATAGAATATTATTTATGTTACATTTTGCTTATATATATATATATATATATATATATATATATATATATATATATTTTTTTTTTTCGCATTTGTTAAACAGGATAGCTCAACTGGCCAAGCCCCCATTTTCAGTGGAGGCCCAGGATGAAAATCTCCATAAAAATAGTAATAGTGTGCAATGCAAATTCAAAACAACAAATAGAAACACTATTACCTACTGTAAAGCATAAATAACAAAGTCCTTATCTATTGCAATGCTTAAAACAATATAAAAAGAAAATTATATACAGATATAGTGAAAATTCAAGAGAACAGGGAGGAATTTAAGCAGATATATACACAAATTACCTATAGCAGTATTGGTGCAGTTTTCCTACATAAACATAAATTACATACAGCAGCAGTAATTCAGTATTTTTTAAATAACTCTAATGAGGTAATGAGGCCAAGTGTAAGTAGATATGGTTAGAAAAATATTAGTTTGAAGAGCAGAAAAGAATTAGGTTAGGAAAGAAAAATGGGGATGTGAGAGAAAGTAGTTAACTCACACAGTGAACAAGGTGATGTGAGACAAAAGTAATTTATTCAGCCAGTCATTATTGTTTGAAAGCATACAGTGTCTGGTTGTCTCCTATAGGGGTGTGTCTGTGCAGGATTGTCTTGTAATTGAGCAGAACATAGCCAGAGGTTGTTTGAGTTTAAAGAGTTTCAGTTTGTCTATTTGTTTTATGCAGTGATAGATGGTGTTTGCAAGTCTGGAGACACAGAATACAGTGATGGCCCCCTACAGTATTGTTAGAGTTGGAAGTTATGACTAGGAATTTTTCTCTTGAGTGTAGATCCCTCTTTGGTAAGTATCACAGTACGTTATTATATACAGAAGGACAGAGTTTTCAGGTTTATGGGTTAGGCTATGTGCTGAAATTAGTTGTGTGTTTGTAGGATATGTGGTATGTATGTTCAAGACAGTTGTTTCAGGCTCTGGCAATGGTGGTTTTTTGGAAGTAAGTGAGGCTGGCAACACATTTTGCTTTATTGTTGTAACATTTATCTAGTGTTAGTCTTATATGTGATGTGCAGGTTTGTGAGGAGCAAGTGATGCATGAAGCAGTGATGGGTGTCAATAGGAAAATGTAATGTTTTTTTCAAGCTTTGCCTATGAGGTAGGATCCAATTATTTTCACAGAACATTGTTCCTGATGTTTTTAATGCTTTTCAGAATATGTTGATCAAAATTTTTTTCATCTGTTGTGACACCTAGAAATTTAGTCTGCAATACTATTCTATAATGATGTTGTTAGTTGATTTTATATGAAAATTATACCTCTGAAATTAGATTTGTTTAGCTATAAATAGCATTAGCTTGCTTTTCTTTTCACTTAGAAGCAGTTAGACACTGATCATCCATGATTATATGGATGAGACTGCCACTACTGTAATTTCTTGTAGCTTTGTTAGGTTTAGGGTTGAGGTGATAGTGTACTATGTGGGCTTGTCTAGTTGCAGTGCTGAGATTATTTATGAAAATGTTAAACAGCAGATGTCCCAAGATCAATCCCTGTACAGCACTGACTGAGAGAACTGAAAAAGTTAAGAAATCTTGTTGCCACGTAACAGCTTGCTGTCTGTTTGATAAGTAACTATGGAACCGAGAGAAAGATCCGAGTGATTAAGGCCAAAGGAAGAGAGCTCTGTGAAGACTTTTTGGTGGGAGTCAGTGTCAAGTGCCCTAAATAGGTCAAGGAAGAAAGAAGAGACTAGACTACCTGCATTCCTGCTAATGTTAATAATACTTGTTGTGTCTTTCGGCTTTTCCTGGTTAGGGGGTCGCCACAGCAGTCTGCTAATGATTGGCGGCTGATTTTTACGTGCCGAGTTGCCAGCCCTGACACACAACCTTCAATGAAGGTATGCCCATTCACGCATGTCTCCACGCAGAAGATGCTCTAGCTGAGAGTCGAACTGCACAGCGTCTTACTGTGAGGCGATAACGCTACCGCAGCACCACCACCACAGATGCTAATGTTAATGATACTGGTGAAGTTAAATAAGGCAGCTGTTGTGCCACGGTGTGGACAGAATCTGTGCTTTATCTTCGAAAAGAGATGATCATTGGGGAGACACTTGAGTTGTGAGTGTATGTAGTTTTCCAAAACGTTCAGCAGGGGAAATAAGACTGTTACTGGTTTGAGAAATCAGTAGAAATTCTTCCTTTATGTAAGTGTATATAGAATGATTTTTTTTCCAAAGGGAAGGGCATGGTTTTCTATGACAGAGCAGTGAATCAGCAAAGAGACAGGGTAGGACAGTGCATCAGCTGCAACTTTAATATAATCATGTGGAAGCTTGACTGCAGCCAGCATGCTTGGTTTCAATTTTGAAGATGCTTTTTGATTACTGAGGTTGGAACAGGTTGAAAGCGGAGTGTAGCAGATTCTTTTTTTTAAGTTTTATAGGGACAGATAAGACATGGACAGATGTTCTTGACTAAAAGGAGTACTGTTTCTATTAAATGAGTGTTATACTGGGTAGAATTGCTGTTTTTGTTATTTACAGTAGGACAGAGTGTTGTGGTGTGTTCAGAATAAGGTAAATTATTTACCGACATCCAGAATAGATTCTTATTATTTTGATGTTTACCTTGAAGGTTGGTATAATAGGCTTATTAGTTTAATTTAATTTGTTCTTGAGCAAGGTTTTCAAATGTCTGTATTTTTGCAGTACATATTAGGTTTTAGTTTTTGATTGCTTTTTTCCATGCTTTATCTCATTGTAACATGGTTTGCATTGCTTCTTTTATTAGCCATGTTACTGGGTGAACTTTAGCTCTTTTTATTATTGCTGGAGCTAGATTATTTAGTACGTTACATACATACCTACATTATAAATAGATGAAGCACAGGAATTAATGGCCTTCCAGCCTGCCAATATACCAAAATGGTTGTTTCCATAATATGTGTACAGGCTATTCTTAAAATATCTAAACTAGTGCTTGCTTTATTGTAATTTGGTAGTCTGTTCCATGCATCAGATGGTCTGTCAGAGAACAAATTAGTACACTTCTCATTCCTATAGAATCTTCTACATAGGTCGTCTAATGATTCCCTACTACTTCTTGATAACGCTAAACATTCCCAGAGGTAGTTTTCCCTATATACCTAAATAAAACCTCTTCTTAAATATCTATATGACACTGTACAAGTTCAGATATCCTTCATAACTTAAATTTTCTCATCCATGGTTGCTCTTGGTATATTTACAATGCATTATTTCCAGTTTATTCCTGCTTATTTTCCTTATAAGGTTTCCATATTGTCATTCAGTACTCAAGTTTGGGTCTAATGTAATTAACAAATAAGGTCTTCATCACTTCTGATTTCCTAGATTTTATAAATCTTTTTATACAAACTGTAGTTCTATAACCATCATTAACCAATTGGTTAATATGATTAGAAAAACTCAAAGTTGGCTCTACTCATATACCTAGATCTTTAAATGAATCTACAGTTTCAATCACTGCGTGCTATATTAAATATTCACTTTTCAATTTATGTCTCCAAAATCTCATGTGCTTAGTTTTTGATGTATTTACCAGCATATTATTCTCCTGTGCCCAAATGGTCAATTTAGTCAAGTTCTTTTGCAAACATGTCCTATCTGTAACACATTTAATCAGTTTACGCAGTTTCAAAAAGAAAATCCGTGGTATCCCTTGTGGTCTCAGAAAACTCAGTATGCAACCTATACTGGCACAAAAACAAACTTGTTATTTTTTTTTTACTTCTAAATGCTCTGAATCCTCAGTGTGCTGAATACTTGGATCCAGAATTCCAAAGTTGTCAGGGGCATTGTCCTGTTTCATAGGGGTGGAGTGATCTTTACAGACAATACACATCCTTTCCTAAATGAGTTCTATTTGCTCTTTAAGAACTATTGTGAAAAATATTGAAACTACATCCTCTATGGGTATGTTGTTTAAAATACTGAAGTTACAGTTTGCTGGTTTAGTGATGAAAACGTCTTTCTTTAATGTGGTTAGGTTGCCTGCATGGTTGTATAGCACATTTTTGCTGAATGGGTGGAATTGTCTAATTGCAAAAGTTGGAAGGTGGACACTGTGTTAGGATGTAATCCATAGATGGATATTTTGTTTGGTTTGGTAATATTTTGTTTGGTTTGGTAATGAGTACCCTGAATAATGCTGTTTGTTTATTGCTGCTTTTATTGACTCTGGTAGGACAGGAAGTTAGTTGGGTGAAACTGTACAACTTTATTATGTTACATGGTATGCCTGAATTAATTAGTTGGCAGTCTTTGTAAAGGATGCCTAGTATATATGTTTCCATGGGAATGTTACATAAACCCACCATTAGATTTTTTCAGCTGTTGTGATGCTTTACTTGGTGGTATGTATAATGCTATAATTCAGCTGTTTTATGGCTATTGACTTTGAGGAGCGAAGTCAGAATTTCTGCATCTTTAAATTTGGGTAGGTTCTGGGGGTAAATTATTACTTCTAGATTGTTTTTTCTATGACAGTACATCACTACCGTCTTGTTTATCCTGTCCATTTTATGGATATTGTAGTCTGGAGGAAAGATTGTGTCTTGATAAGGTAATTCTGGTTTTAACCAGATTTCTGTTGCAACAAGTAAGTCTGACAGGTGAAGTGCATGGAGTGCATGAATTTCAGGTATTTTATTACAAATACTTCTGAGATTCATGTTAACTAGGAGCAAATTGGTTCTGCTTTTAGAAAGAGGGGCAGAGAGGATCTGTCATACTTTGAAGAGTTTGATGTGATTTGTTACTGTTGTGTGGGGTCTGGATTATGGTGAATATTTCCCCTACAGTTGAACTTTGGTGTGTAATAATTGTTGAAGTACAGCCATTTATATTTATATATATTTCTTAAAGATAGTTTATCTAATATGAGGTTGTGGGACTGGTAACTAAAATCATGTAGCGCTTTAAATACAGGCAGGTGATAAGCGGTTCTGGTAAGATGTGGTGTGGTGTGTGTAGCCTTGTAAAGGTTAGTGGGTCTCATATAGCTAGGCTGCAGACTACTGTGGTATGTCGTTAAGTTGTCATGCAGTGTTAGTGGCAGGGACATACGGATGTGACGAAGAGGCATTGTAAGGAGGAAGAAATGACTAGAAGGTTGGAGTGGGTGAGACCGAGTGCTTTGACAGTCTGTGGAAGAAAAAAAAATGAAGCAGATGAGGAGTAATGTGACACTGTCTGGGCTGGTTCTGTATGTAGGTATGGAGGGAGGTGGTTAAATGCGAGGCTCTATGTGGCAGAGACAGAGAGAGACAGGCAGGATGTTTGGAAATATATATATATATATGTAATCTATGAAGAGAATATTTTTTTACACCAAGACACAAATGAAGACCGTAGTCTATCAAGTCTGACTAAGCAATGCAGCAAGTCTTTGTGCAACTGTCCATTCAAAAACTGACCCCGACCTTTCCTTGTTACTTAGTACCAAGCAACTTTGAACTTTCTGATCACTGACAATGGCTGAGAACCTCAGGGAATATGTTTAACGGTTGCACCATGCTCTGTGGTAAATACTGTTTTCTTAAATATATCTTCAAACATTCCTTTTCCAGTTTTCACTCGGGCTGCCTCCTATTACTCTGTGGTTTATTTTTAACAGTAAGCCACTGACCTGTAACCATGCAATGTGGCCAGATCATGTCCTCATTTTACTTTTTATTTTTTCTACAGCAAGTACGGCAAACTTTTGTAAATATTTACTGAAACCTCAGCCCTTCCAATGTCCTCACAGTTTTAGTGCATACTAGAAGTCAGCTTCACTTTGTGTATGTGGCATGTACAACTGTATGCAGTATCCATTACAGCTTTAACAGTATCCTGTGCAATGGAAAGACACTGTTATCATCCTTATAATCCATACCACATGGTCACTGATCCCAGCATCTCACTGTGTTTTACTGCTGCATTTTCATAGTATATAGACTTCTTCAGCTTTACAATAATTATCTATCAAACTCCACTTGTGCTATGCCCTGCTTAAGATCCTATCAACAAGACAGCTGTTTTCTGTGGATTCACCCCCTCCAAAATGCATAACCTTTAACTTTTTTTTTTTTTACACTGAGTCCCATTTGCTATGTATATGTTTATGATATCAGCTATTACAAGTCTCTCTGGAGTCCATCCACCATATTAGCAATTACTGCATTATTTACATGCCTAAAATAATCTTTATCTTCAGAACCACACAATGACTATAAGGTCTGAGTCTATCTACTCTCTATTTTCCCCAGCAGTTCTACAACAATAACGGTTGTCTGCTTCTGTTCAGGTAGTTAGCTTCCAATCAACTTCAATATTCTGAGTTCTACCTCAAACTACTTAATTTTGCTCTCATCCTCTTGTCATGCAATACCAAAGGCCTTGCTAAAGTCTTTACATTACGTCTACAGCAGCAGTGCTCAACTACCTGGTGGTGGACTGGTACTGGGCTGCACAGAAAGAATAAAAAACTTTTTTATGTTGGGTGCCCAAATATTCAGAAAAAAGTGTATGCGTGTATGTGCATGTGTATTTATGTTTTTGTTTGCATGTGTGTGTGAATGCGTGCATGAAAGCAGAATATACGAGAGTGTGAAAGCAGAGGAGACTGTGTATGTTTGTATGAGAGACAGTGGAGAGCGAGGTCGATTGAGCCGTTATTTTACACTTGCTAAGCAGCATATTTGCTGTTAAGCGAGTGTAAAATAAAAATAAATGAAATCAAAAAAGTGTGCATGTGTGTTTCTGTCTGCGTGTGTGAGTGAATGCATGCACAAAAGCAAGAGAGACTGTGTGTGTGTGTGTGTGTGTGAGAGAGAGAGAGACATACACAGAGTGAAGAGTCAGAACGATCCCTGGCAGCAGCAGAATCAGTTAAGAGGTTTGCGTACCGCTCAATTATACCTCTCAAACACTCCGAACAAAAAATCTGGACAGAGCCACAAATAAGGGGGGAAATACGACCAAAATATGGACAGATTTTAAAAAATTGCTCTAATTAACTTTGAAAGTTGCTAGAAAAACAGGGTTTCCATTAGCATGTATATTATCTGAACGATATGAAGTCTGATACTACATATCATCATTTAACGAGTTCAATCCCCAATCATTTGCCAGATAACTACACATTTTATGAGGATGGGACCAAACATATGAGTTAAAAAAACTGGACGTTCTGTAAAAATATAGACAGTTGAAAGGTATGCTCTGTTGACTCTTAGCTCAAGATATCTGGATAAACCTAAAATAAACAGGGGATAAAGGATCAAAATAGGAACATATTTTACTTGATTATTAGTATTTGTGTTAGCATATATTTTCTGAAACAGAGGTGTGAGTGAGAGAGTGAGTAGAGCGACAGGTTTGCATACCTCTGGACCTTTCAGCTGAAGAAATTTGGACAAACCCTAAAATAAAGAGGGAACAAAGTCTCAAAAATAGGAACCGATTTTAATTACTGCTCTTATAAAATTACAAACTTGCTTAAATAAAAGGATTTGTGTTAGAATGAACTTTCTGAAGAAAATAATAGCCTGAAACTCAAATGTATATGTATGTCATTATTTAGGAACTTCAAGCTCCAGTGACTGGCAACAAACCTAACATTTTAGGAATAAGGGACCAAAGTAAAGTAAATGCCTGGATATTTTTAAGTGTTATATTTTGGATGTAAAATGCTTCCTCAAACACCATTAACATATACTACAGCAAGTTTGCAACATTAGGGGAAGGAACTATTTTACATCAAAAATATATAGAAAAAAATAATATTACTTAAAATATAAATAAGTACAACACAACAATTTTACAAAGAGCTTGTTCTCCAGTCTAAGTGTGATAATGGCCTCCAGGGTGTGTGTTAATGAGTAATTAACACCCTTCCAGGGGTGTAGAGGTCATCCGTCGGCAGGGTTGGACCTCATAACAGCCCTGGGCAGGTGTTAATTACACATTAACATATACCCTGTTGGGCATTATTGCTTGCTTATTATGTGTGGGTGGATGGCTGGTCCATGTAAAATTGTCTTACATGAAACTGGTCCGTGGTGCAAAAGGTGTTGTGAGACCACTGATCTGCAGGGTTTCACTGATGACAAAGCCAATGAGAGGGAATCAAGCCAGATCAAAAGGTTGGTGCTCTGTGACATCATGCCACTAATCAAAGGATTTTTAAATAATAACTCCACCAGTCTGGCATTGGAAATCTTTTCTGTAACTGTCATCAGAATGAAAGTAAGACAATGAAAACTATAAATATCTGGCCTCTTGTTAAGTCCATCCTTCTGCAAGAGAACCCCATAAATCAGGTTGCAGTGCACTAGAACCAGGCTGGTTGTTCAAGGAAACTCTACAAGTCTCCCTTCATTTATTTCTCACTACTCTTAACTCTTCTACAACCCTGAGGTGTAACTCATCTGGAAACTTCACTTTGTATTGTCAAAAGTTCTCAAGTTTCATCTTTAGTCATCCGTCCATCTGTCCATTTTCCTGTACATACCTGCTCTGCCTTCCTCTACTACCACTCCGCCTTGATGCACTGAAGAAATACAAAGGTGAAGAATTCCTTATGGAATTCTTCCTGGACTGCAGAATTTTTATAGTCTCCCTCCCCCATATTAAATTAATCTCTGATTGATTCCTTCCCTCTTCTAAAAGTGCCTGCCACATGCGCTTTGTTTTTTTTCCCCTTGGGGCATCCTTATAGATGTTTTCTAACCACTCCTGTTCTTTAATGCATCTCCCTAAATGTCTCACTGCCCTACCAACCTTTTCACTAGGGGTTCCCTATTATATGATCGAAGATGCATTCTTTTGAATGTGTCTTGATCGAACTTGAAAGCATGAAATGCCAAAATACCGAAACAGCATATAAGCAAATTCTTTCCCTGGGAAAGAAATCGCTTGGCCCCCTTCGTTATTTTGATGAAAACCAAGGCCAATGATAAAGTTACAGTTAGAAATCCAACAATGACAATAAGACAAACTGGAACAGCGTAAAAGTTATTGGTAAGGCAAAGCTTTCAGGTATAGCAACCCTTCCTCAGTGCAAGATAAACTGTAACTGATTCAGTTTTTATCTTGCACTGAGGAAGGGTTGCTATACCTGAAAGCTTTGCCTTATTAATAAATTTTTATGCTGTTCCAGTCTGTCTTATTGTCGCCTTCATTATTTTGCCATTTTTGTCACTGTAGTGCGATCTCAGAGTTGGTATATTTAAGTAGGGGAGGTGTGGGGGGTGCAGTCCCCCACTTTATGTAATATTTTAAAGTTTTTCTTTCTTTCATTTTTGGAACAGCGATTTTTTTCCCTGGGAAAAAAAATCACTGTTCTAAGTGTTTGGAATTGTAAGCTTTCACTTACATGGGGTCGATAAATCAGTGTTCGCTTATTTAAGCATTCGCTGATTTAATATAGACCCTCACTAGGTGGGTCCTCCAACTACTTCAGCAGTTGATCTTTCAGTAATATATTAGTATTGTCTGGAGAATGAGGGGTCAGAGGGGGAGATATTGGAGACAGCACCAGGAGCATTCAAGTGGAAAGTACTAGTCAGAATACCTAGCTTGGGGGACTGGAGAGTGTAGTGGCATCACAATGTCCTCTTACAGTCCCCTTATAAAGCAGGCCACCTACAGGACACTTGGGCTAGGGTTGCCACCTTTTCAAATGGCCAAAGTGGGACATTTATTTTTACAAACATCAGATTTTACAGGCTGACACACACCCACGGTCAGTACAAAGGATAGAACTTAACTTTTTTGCCTAAATAAAAGCTTATTCTTGTAGCATTTTAGTTGCTTATTCTGTTTCTTATAGCATTTAGGTATTTTAGATACAGAATAACTGTTTTATGCAACTATTACATAAAATATAGGAAATATTTTTTTCCTAAAATCTCAGGACATTTGCATTTTACAATTTTTTGCCAGGGCACAACTGCCCAAAGAGGGACTGTCCCTCGCAAAGTGGAACAGGTGGTAACCCTATCTTGGGCTCCATTGGAGTTTGCATAGGCAGAATTTTTCCATGAACCCTCCACCCCAGGATAGGAGAGCTGGTCACCAGCCATTTTATACTATTGTCCCATGCAAACCCTATCAGTGATTAGAGGCCATTTCTTAACTCAGGTCACCATAGGCAGAAATGGACACCTTGCCCCTGGGCTACTGGGCCTCACCCTCCTTAATTTTTGTTGTTATATGGATCTTCATCTTTTCATCAATAGCCTTATACATTGTCTCTTCTTCTCATATGCTCATTTTCTCACTCCTCTCTTAACGCAGTCTTGCAGTTTATTTACTGTTCTCACTTCATGCCACCTTTCTGTATAATTCATCATTGTATTTGTAAAACAGCTTCTTGTAATCCAAGATTGCATATTTTTGTGGTGAGAGCTAATATTAATCAAGGGTCACTAAACACCCATCTCCACACCTATAAAGTGACACGTACAAAAAAATTAACCTAGACAAATTCAAATATGATCTCAAGGCTTACAACTGGTTTGAACTTAAAAGACTCCCACTAGATGAGGCCATGGCCTTTTTTATAGGTTCTAGAGACCCAATAGACCTTGTCCGATACTGTCAAATAAGGAATGACACTAAAAATTCATCATATTAGAAAATAATACTACTATACCCACTTACAACAAAAGCATCAAAACAAACCTCAAAAGTTCTGGGCTGGAATAAATTACCTCCTCCATCCAGGCCATACCACCACTCCCACCCCATCAGCAGCCTTCGACAAAACACCAGTAGCTATCGCTAACATATTCAATTGCTTCTTTACTGAAACCATCCAGACACTAGCCACCCAACTCATTTCTACCAATCCTATCCCCCTCACCCTACCCCCCGCCTTACCTCAAACACCACTACTGACAGCTCAGATCTTCCCACTACTCATCTCTCCTTTAGCTTCCAACCTATCCCTAGTATCCTAATCAGCGCCCTTTCTCAAAAACTTAAACCCACTTCTCTAGTAGCAGACCACCTCCCAGCTGATTACCTGTAATTAGCTGCAGATGCCATCACTCTCCCAGTCTCTACCCTCATTAATAGATCCATCTCCGAGGCAATCGTTCCATCAACTTGGAAAATATCACATGTAATACCCCTACATAAAGGAGGTAGTTCCATAGAATTGTCCAACTTTAGGCTCATAGCCATACTCTCACATCTAGCAAAAATATTATAAAAGTGCATCCACAAACAAGTAATGCACTACCTTAAACATAATAAACTACTCACGGACTCCTAGCATGGTTTCAGACCACACCATAGTACATCAGATCTCTTATCTTTCACCAGTGTCATCGACCTTAATCGAAACAACAACAAAGTATCATCAGCACTCTTTCTGGATCTTTCTAAGGCCTTCGATATGGTTAACCATCAACTACTGCTCAGTACCCTGAAAGCTGTCTTCCTGGACCATCACTCACTACAATGGTTTCAATCCTAAGTGGTAGACAGCAGGCTGTCTTATGGCAGGATAAGCTATCATTCCATCTCCCAGTCACCCTAGGAGTCCCTCAGGGCTCTATGGTAGGTCCCCTTTTCTTCTCTATCTTCATAAACGACCTTCATACTACCATTCCAAATGCACACTGTATCCAATATGCCGACGATTCTACCTTGATTTGCTCTTCCACTTCACAAACAAATCTGCTATCCCTAACCCAGAATACCTTTAGAACTGGTGAACTAACTGACAACTGCTCCTGAATCCTAACAAAATCAAGCTGCTGCTTTTCTCACCTACCCAAAGACCCACTCATCCATTCTTCACTATTAAGTCTAACAATGGCACAATCATCTCCCTAGATGACCAAACTCAGCTCCTAGGAGTACTAATAGATACTAACCTCAAATTTGATGTGCATATTGACCACACTATTAAGTGAAAAAACTAGAATTCCTCTACAAGGTCAAACCTTTCCCCACCCCTTTTGCTAGGGTTGCTATTGCACAAACCCATCTTCTCTCCACTCTCCTCTATGCCTCTCTGGTATTTACTAAACTCTCTAAAGCTAACCTCAACAAACTCTCCTCCTGTTACTACCGTATAGCTAGATTTGCCACAGGTATGGCATACATGACTCACTATTGCAATAACCTAGCTCAACTTGACTGGCTGGAATTTCTCTCCCTTTTAAAGCTCAACCAGCTTACATAAGCACACAAAGTACTCAACCAACCTGACAACACCCTAACCCTCAAGAGCATCATCAGCCAAAGTACTAACCAACCTGACAATACCCCAACCCTCAAGAGCGTTATCAGCCAAAGTACTCAACCAACCTGACAATACCCCAACCCTCAAGAGAATTATCAGTCAAAGTACTCAACCAACCTGACAACACCCCAACCCTCAAGAGCATTATCAGCCAAAGTACTCAACCAACCTGACAATATTCCCAACCCTCAAGAGAATTATCAGCCAAAGTACTCAACCAACCTGACAATACCCCAACGCTCAAGAGCATTATTAGCCCTCATAATGCTATTAGGCCACTTAGTACGTCCAACAAACTATCAGTCCTAATCCTAAAATCCAACAATACAGCAGGGGATTCCCCGTTTGCTAACTCGGTAAAATTTGGAACCAGCTTCCTGCAACTCTGACCCAAGAAACATCTCTACCCCTATTTAAAAAAGGCCTCAAACTATACTTTAAAACTAACTAGCTCTGCCCTTGCCTAAACCCTGACTAACCCAATCCAACAACTTGGTCTTTCTCTACCTATCAGACTATTAGCAAGCCATATTTTCTATTCATCTGTTGTGTCATAATGTACAGTTATGCCTGTTGAGTTTAACCTTTCTGTATACTTCAGCATTTTCCTATTGTGCTTTACATTTGTGAAATGATCTATTTTATATTTTTTCTCGCTCTGTTAACCTTTAGCATGTGCCAGTGTTATACCTTCTGAAATGATGTATCTACATTCTTTTGCTCTCTTTGAATAGTACTGTACTATTATTATTATTATTTTTGTGGAGATTTTCTCCCCGGGCATCCACTGAAAATGGACATGTATCCAGTCGGACTATCCCAGTCAACAAATGTTAAATAAATAAATAAATAAATAAATAAATAAATAAATAAATTAAACCAAGCATACAATGGCACAAATCGATGCTGACAAGCAGCTCTCTCTCTCTCTCACTTCAGCCATTGTTACCCACTCTTCATTAGTTAATACAAGGTCAAAAAGACTTCTGTTCATGGCTGAGGACCTTAATCTCTGCTGAAGACCAGCTACCCCTATTTATCTTACCTTCCTATCCATACATTTGAGGATACCCCAGTTCTGTGCTGGAAGACAGAGAGTCCCAGGAACATAGCTCTTCCTTCTCTTTGTCCATTCTCCAAACTCTGCTTCTGAGTTCACCATCCTTATTCTTATCTGCAGTCTGTACAGCAGAAGCACCAGCTAGGGACACCCTACGTCCTGCTCTATCACTACTGATAACATATCTTTCTTCTTTTCTTTATCATCAGTCTCTTCAGCAGTGTTCCATATGCAATTTTTTCACTCATAATTGTACACAGGCAACCTTTGTTTTCTCTTATCCCTTCTGTACTTTTCAAATCCAGGTATTCCAATATCCTATGTCTCAATCTATTACTGTTCATATTTCTGATATAATTAGAACAGAAACAGCTCACTGCACAAGGATAGAATTCAGCACAAGTCATTTGTTGCTTTCTTTTCTGGCATTACAAAGTATCACCCCCAACTCCCCACTTTCTTCCTTGTTCCCTTTACTACTTCACAAATATGGTTTCATGTCCTGTAAGTAGCATAGATTCTACAAGGACCACAGGTCTACCAAATGACTTACTCTGACCAAATGGGGCATTCAGACACCTAAGAAAGACCTTTGATTTTGTCTCCCACAATCTGCCTCTAACAGAGTTGTGAAATAATCTTAAGTTCTTGTGATGTCTCAATTAAGAGGAAAGTGTTAAACTTGAGGGTTTGTTTTTTATTAAACATTAAAGTTCATCTGAAAAAAAAAATCTCGCTAGTTGGTTCTTGGATACTGCACTGCGTTTCCCCGTAAAAGTCTTGAAAGATATATATGCCTGTCAAAAGTAAAGATAATTATTTCACTTCTTCATAATTTATACTCTTAATCACAACTAATTTACCATTTCTACCAACATATGCCTTATTCCAGTTTGGATTAGAGTGTCACACTAGTTTTGTACTTTAAGGACCTGAAGAATCCAATTAAAACTCAGGAGCTGTGTGTACAGTATTTTTCTATCCCACTTTATTTAGCAATATTTCTAAATGTTTGCCAAACTCTCTTGATATGACAGAAAAAATCTCATGAAAGTTTTTTTTTTTAATTTTGTAACAGCAACTGAAATCAACCAGTAAAACAGCAGCAATGACTATTCCTTCTACCGTACAAACAAATGAAATGTGTTTTTGATTTGACTAAATATTCCATTCAACTGCAAAGACTTTAATGCCACTAATAACATGTCAGATTACGTATTAATTAAAACATGTGCTGGACGGAGTCTTTTTAAGCAAGTGTTCTGCTTTCCTGTTTTTTTTTTCGGTTCCGAGTTTGTCATTAAGATTAATTCTTTCTGTCTTTCTTATTTTACATTTGATTAGAGCACTGAGCAACTGAATGAAAAAACTGGTCATATGATCCAAGTTCTCAGCTATTTGTTTTCCTAGCAGTTATTTAATTTGTAAATAATTATATTTTAAAGGATGCACAACAAATATTCTTACAGAAAAACAAACTTGTACCATGGTGATGTAAAGGAACGACAATGACACAATGTAAAAAGCAAAATGTCTTATGTTAGTACAGTGAAACTAAAAAGCTTCTCAAATTTCTGGAATCCAAAGAAGATTATAAGCAAAATAGCACTGTTTTCTGGGTCTGTATTAGAACATTGAATGTTTAATGGTTCGAATCACTAAAGGTCGACCTTTAATGATCGAACCATTACAATTTCAAATGTTCAGAATAAATAAAAAAAGAAAAAAAAGAAAATCTAAATGGTGTAGGCAGGGGGCAGCCCCCCTGCCCCCCCTACACTCCCCCACTACTTAAATATACCATCTCAGAGACCGCACTTGATTGAAGTTAACGGAAATCTCCCCTTACGGAGATTTCCATTTACCCGTTCTGCATTTTATCTATTCTCATGTCGACAATGTTGGATTTGACATTGTCGGCTTTTGAGAATACAATAGGTAACCCTGTTTTCTTACTCGAGGTTGGAGCAAAGAAAGCTACCCTAGTTACAGCTATTTTCTGAGTAAAAATAGTCAGACTGTATTTTTACAATTCTCAACATCCTAAGGGACTGTTGTAACTAAAGATAAACATTACAGATGGATAAGCTTGCATTTCATTGTTAAATGTTATGGAATTGGCAGTGTGAATGAAAAGTATATTTTGTTTTAAAAATGCTTACTTTCTCTTAGAAGTTAATCTGTCCGCATAAATATCTAAGATAGTGTTTTATGCAGCTTCTGGTATATTAGTTGTGACCCTAAAAACATTTCATTGTTTTTTTCTGTTTTGTTGAACTTTTGATATGGTATATGCCACTTGAAAAAGTCAACTGATTTGAATTAACCAGCTAAAGGATGTGACAATTTCATTATCAAAACCAAGATCAAACAATAACCAAGAGTCACCAAGAAAATCAACACTCTCAAAATGTTTGGCTTATAATAAAGCCACACAAATCACTTGTCACGATTCAGTTTTGCTTTTCTTTTTTCCTGTCTTACTCGCTTTGTATTTTCTTTACTACTGTTAAACAGTATGCCTACTTATATGAGGCATTCCCTATTAAAAGGTGACAGAGCACATGCAACATTCACTCATTAAACCTTCATCAAACAAGTGAAACTGAGTGGAATTCAGGGCCTGAACTTTATAGGTCAGTGATCTGGCCTCTCTGCTATAATCTACATGCTACAACATTGTAAGAACCAGCACTGGATACTGTTATTTCAGTTTTGTTTACTTGTAGGTTACTCTGACCAAGAGCACTGCCCATATTTAGGCATGGCCAAACAGAACACATTTTGCAAACTCTATAAAAAATAATATACAACATGACCATATAAATACTTCCTTCTACATATGCACTTTTGTACTCTGATTATGGACAGCTTTAACTGCACTCTCACTGTTTATTTGTTAATGAGAACTCTACTATTGTGTAAACACTAATATTTCTCCTGGGTGGTGGGCCCACCTTGAGGCTGAAAAGGATCTTTGGACTGGTCCTTTTACCTTGTCAACTAACTAATCAAAATCAGGTATTACTTTTTATGTGGCAAAAAATAAAGTATAGTAACAATTTTTAAGATTTAACAGCGGTCTAGTGGCATTATATGAGTATAAACTAGTAAGAATCTAACATTATCTATTTAACTCCCTTAAAACTATCATCCCCTACAGAAACGTGGGAAGGTTATGTGGAAACACTGTGTGCACTCTCTCTTAGAGGGCTGTGTATGATGTTGATTTTCAGTCATCTTGACAGTGGTATGATTCTGTTTTATAAATCACACTACTGACATGACTGTGGACAAGCAGCTGTTATGAAACAGTTTAACTACTTAACCTGCAATGTCATAATGTACTGGGATGGGACAGATCCAGTGTCTAATAGCTTTTCATTCATGTAAAGGTAGAAATATATGATGTTAAACAAGACAAATATGCTTCAAAGACAAAAAATATACATTTCTCTTTGAAAGAGGTACTACTTTGTGGTTAGAAAGTATCAGCCAGTAAACTGCAATTTGAAATGCACACATTTTATATATCAATATGTATTCAAGGTTTAGAGTGTGTATCTAGTCTGGAGATGTGAGGGTGGTGTTGTTGCTGTTTGCAGAAGATGCACTTTTTGCCTCAAGTTACTGTGATCTCCAGCATGCACAGGAATGCCTTACCTCTGAATCTTTAAGAACTAGATTTTTTTTATATACGGTACTGGGTGGGGGGCTGCATGACTGGTATTTATGTTTAAAATGATTATTATTTTTGGTGAATATCATTTCACTCACTACTGTTGAAACTTCACAAAGTAAAACTTACACAACTACCATAGCACCCCCTGTCATGTGTGTGTGTGTGTGCGGTTAAAGCAGTACATGGGAATGTGAGAGATCAGGTACAGTGCTGTTCAGTTTGCCATTCGTTTTACATGTTTTGTATTGGCATCCAGCAGAAAAAAAAATATTACAGGAGTATAATGCTCAGATGCAGGAACAATATTTTTTATAAAGGACAGCTTCTGGAAAGACAGAGCTACGACTAAAGCATCACAATGAGAGTTTC
The DNA here is from genome assembly GCF_019279795.1 of Protopterus annectens. NCBI lineage: Eukaryota > Metazoa > Chordata > Ceratodontiformes > Protopteridae > Protopterus > Protopterus annectens. The sequence goes on from NC_056749.1 coordinate 515,069,803, forward strand.
AAACTGTAAATTTATTTTTAATGGAAGGAAACAACATTCCATATTCCCATGTAGGGGGGCTTACACCTTGTAGGCATCACTTAAATATAACTAAAGCTGATGGTTGCTGTGTGTTAAAGATTATGAGCTGGGGGGGCACATGTCTGACAACTGTTAAGGATGCCAGTTGATCTAACTACAGCTCTGTGTACATGAAGGCCAGAATCATTAACGCCAGCAGTAAGTGTACATTAAGTGTACATTATCCCAATTCAAGAACTTCCCTACCACATTTTTGTGCTTTCTAGTAAATCAGAAAGATTACACCAAGTCTACATGTAGTCTACACTTTATCATGAATCCACCACAATATTTAAGGCTGCAAGAAAATCAGTAGGAAAACTAAGAAATAAAATTAGGAGTTAGAAGGTGTGAGTTATGCTTGTGTTGTCTGTTCACTTAGTGTACATGGTGTAGGCATTACTGAATCCCAGGCTTAATCTTTTTAGCTTACTCCATATGTGCTGAAAGTATTCAAAAAAATTGAAGGCAAGTGTCTGCAGAGTGGTAGTGGTAAGGGGGGATGTGGGCAAGTGTGTGTGTATGTGTGTGTGTGTGTGTGTGTGTGTGTGTGTGTGTATACATGTGTGGGTGTGTACATGAAGTCTAAATGAATACAGGTGCATTTGTGTGGGGGAGGCAACTGGCATACCTCTCAGTTCCACTAGAATAACAAGCAATGCTTGTAATACGGGGGAGGTGCACACTAGATACCAGGGACACTTTTTAACCATTACACTAAGTCATTTAAAAAGTTAACAGAACAATGTGTTTTGCATACCAAAGTATTTTCTGAACTAGAAATATGAGACTCTAATCTCTGGCAGTACTGACTGACTGTAATTGTCTATGATTTACAAAGGACAAGGCATATGTAATAGGCAAAAATCAGACATTCTGTAAACTCAGGGACAGATGAAAGGTGTGTGTGTGTATGTATGTCTATGTGTGTGTGAAAGTAAATGAGTGGAGTGACTGTACCAATGGAATGCATGGACTGTCAGTGATTACCACAGAAAAGTGCTAAGTAGGGTAACACTGTTTGATTCAGACATACAAACTCAACTTAAGACTAGTCAAACAGGACAACACACTTGAGTTTCTCATGACCTCATTTCCATAGGCACAATCCCATATAATACCTTTGCAAGCTACTGTTGACCCTCTATGACACAAGAAACTCCTAATTTGCACTTACTGAATGCTCTCACCATTCAACATGATACCATATTAATGGTGGACTTCAGCTACCCCACTATAAACTGGGATACTTAGATTACCCCAATCTTACATGTCCAAAGATTCCTGGACTTTGTAAAAATTAATACCTTGGGACCTGTTAGTCCATACTGCCACTAGGTGTGCAAACATACTCCGCATAGTTCTCAGAAACATGGAAGAATGCTTTACTCCCCTAGTGTAGAGTCCCCTCTGGTAAGATCAGACCACAAAGCAGTCTCCTTCATATAAGAAAAATAAATTATATGACCCTGGGTAACCCTGTAAAATCTAGGAATTATTCTAAGGCAAACATCCAAGAAAAGACATGTGAAGAATTGTTCACAGAATCTCTGTACAATCATGTTAATAAATGCATAGAGACAGTTGTGTCTACCAGAAATCAGCCTAGCATGAAGTCTAAAAACAAGCCACACTGGTGGAATACAGACAAACATGTTATGCAGCAAAATAAAAAAAAATTCATAAGTTCGAAGACGTGTACTGGGCTAACGACCACAAGAGATGTTTTAAGCCTAGACGTGCTTTGGGATGCATAACAATCTCTGACAAGCTCTGGTACCTGTGATAAAGGTAAATAAGGGCTTCGGAGATGAAACATTTACAAGCAGGGGCCTGGGAGATGAAGCATTTACAGACTGCCTGTGTCCATTAGAAATATAGGTGCCAAACCAGAGATGAATTTCTTGTTCCCCATCGAATTATCCAAGTTACACTTGAAATGGGTTAGAGAAGAACTCTGCTTCACATGGATGGGGAGTCTGTTTCAGAGAAGGGGTAGTCTCTGGGATACATATATGTCTCTCCAGCAGGTCCTATTTATATCAGAGGCAATATTTAGGTCTTTAGAATGGCTAATTCTGGTGCTGTTTATTTTGTGGATAGACAAGAGATCTATCAGGGTGGGGTCTGACAATGCCTCATATGCCAGGCATAGATCTCCCCTCAACAGCCTACAAGAGGTAGAATACGGGGATAGAGCCTTGAGTCAGTCCACATAGAACATAATACAGTGACTGGAACAATGACTTCCTTGGACCTAGATGACATACCTTTCTTTATATGTTACACAACATAGAATGATTTCCCCACTACTGTAGACAAGTGATGATCAAATGCTAAATTCCTGTATGTGTGTTTCCAAGTCCCTGACTACTGGGTCATCTCTTAGAGGTGTTGGTCAATATGATAGTTACCAGGGGTGGATGACTTCCCGAAGGATACTATTATGCATTTCTTGGTATTTAGTTTTAGTCCATGTCACTGACAGTAGTTATTTATCTGTGTCAGCCCTTTAAGGAGAAGATTTGTATCAGTGGGGGGATTCTATAACTGCGCCTAATTTGCAATCATATGCAAATTTAGTCAGCCAGAGGCCACTGACATTGGCCTTGACTTCAGAGAAGTAGATGCCAAAAATGAGCATCCTAGGACCAATCCCTGAAGGACGCCATTTGTGACTAGCCTCTTTGTAGATATGGACTCCCCAATTCTAAATTCCTTGGTTCTGTCTGTGTGCCAGGTGACTATCCACTGGGTGACATAAAGATTTACAGCTAATCTCTTGAGTTTGACAACAATGAGTAGGGTATTGTGTCAGATGCTTTAACCAGGTCAAGGTAGACAGTGTGAACCATTTTCCCTCATCCATGTTTTTTGTGACCTTCTCAAAAAAGCCCACCAAGTTGAGTAGGCAATACCTGCCCTTGGCAAAACCAAACTGGGTTGGATCTAGTGTCTGGAGGTTTCCTATGTCATTATTGATCATTTCCATTATAGTTCTTTCCATGGCTTTGCATATGAGACTAGTGAGACTTTTGGGTCTGTAGTTTCCAGGGTCTGTAGATGACCCACCTTTGTGCAGAGGGACGGCTGTTGCTGTTCTCCATTTGTGAGGCATGAAGCCTGTTTGGAGGCTGCAGCTAAACAGCAATTCCAGATGGCCTGATACATCATGTTTTATGCTGTTTAGAGGGCATCCTGGGATACTGTTTGAGCCTATTGATGCAGCATTCTTAGTCTTAGAGAGAGCATTAAGGATCTGTTCCCTACCGATAGTAGGGAGAGTTATATTTCCTGAGAGGAGGTTGAGGTGGAGAAAGGATTAAACTTGGAGCTGAATTTGTCAGCCATTAGTTGAGCTATATCTTCTGGCACAGTACAAGTGGGTGGCTGCATTGACAATGAGCTTTGCACACAACTGTGTATTGCCTTTGAAGTTGTGGATATAGCTTAAGAATGCCTTGAGGATGTCCTTGCCCTGGGAGGCCACATTTAGCTCAAATGTGGCTTTGGTAGACTTTATTTGTGCTCTGAGTTGTTTTAGTTTGATGAGAATGCTTTTATCCTGCTGGGTGCTACGTATCCTAATTGTTGCCGTGATTTTCTTCCTTCGGTTATACAGCCGACTGATGATGTGACTTCACCAGGGTGACGTGTTCTTTGAGTTAGTTCAGTACTTCTCCTTGGTGGGTACATCTGCCTCTATGCAGCTATTAACATGCTTGTATAGTGTTTCCGTGAACAATTCAATGTAAGCAGCATTGTTCTCTGGGTTTATGGGGTGTTAAAATTCTGCCCGGTTATCACCTAATAGCTGGAAGTTAGCCTTAGTGCATTTCCTGAATATTCCAGGGTAAGCTGGGGTTCCAGCTTTTATTTTTATTTAAAGGAGACTATTTTTGTGGTCTGCCTTACCAGAGAAGATATTACAGTAGGGAGTGTGCAGCACTCTCCTGTATTAGTAAGGACCAGATTCAGTATGTTTGCACCCCTGGTCAGTGTATATTGACAATCTGGTCCAGCGTGATGGTATTTAAAAAATCCAGGAATCTTTTTGCCTGCACATTTGGTGTCTTATATGATTCCCAGTTAACAGCAGGGTAATTAAATTTGTCCATGAATCATGGTATTGGGTTGGATGGTGAGTGTTTGCAATAAGTTTAAATACATGTTATAGGCTTCCTGGGTCATATAGGGGTACCCATAGCTTGCAAGGCAAGTGGTACAGGATTTTGCCTAAGGTGATTTGAACATAGATAAGCTCAAGCGTATTGCCCTCTTTGATTAAATGTAAGGCATATTTAATTTTGATGTAAATCGAGACACCTCCAATTTTATTCTCTGTCTGTGTAGTAGTTGGTCTATATGTGTCATAGCCAAGATTATGAAGTGCTTTGCCTAGCATGATCAAAACATTTTCATTGATCTAAACAAATAAATATGAGGGCAAATTATGTCTACCAAAGCCAGATTTGAAGTAAGGATACCTTCTGTGGCAAAGGACAACCACAAGGCTTTCTTTAACTATGTCAGAAACCTCAAAGGCAACACACAGCAGTGTGCAGAACTAATTGTAAATGGAGTCACCTATACAGTGCTGGAAGATTTAAAAAATCTGTTGACCGACAAATGAATGATGAAATTTTACCCCCTCCCTTGCTGTCCCCTTGCTACCCCCCAGGAATGCCATTAAGCAACAACCCCAACTGTCATACGGATCAGGTGCTAGATGTGCTCTCTAAGGCCAAAAACACTGCACTGATGCACCCTGATAATATCTTGTGATGTTTTCTAAATAGCCTGAAACACTGCTTTTCAGGACCACTGGAGTCACTGATTAACAGTAACCTCCATACGGGCTTTGTATTTAATGAGTGGAAAACTGCAATTGCCATCATTCGGCCCCAGGAACTACAAACCCATAAGTCTTACTAGTCTCATATGTATAACCATAAAAAGAATTATCATGGAAATGATTAATAAAGACAAAAAAAAACTTCAAACATTGGATCCAACCCAGTTTGATTTCATCAGGGTTAGATCATGTTTACTCAACTTGGTGGAATTCTCTGAGACGTTCACTAATGTCTACCTTGACCTGGCTAAGGCATTTTATGCAATATTTCACTCAGGCATTGTAAACAAACCCTTATGTTGCATGAATAGCCAAACAGGTCTCAGACAGGACCCAGGAAATTATGCATGCAGATAGCAATCTGGCTTTTAACCAATATGTGTCTAAGATGGTAAGGAAGTCATTCTATATTGTTCAACTAACAAGCAAGGGGATGATGTCTAGGTCCAAGGACGTTATTGTTCCACTATATACAGCCCTCATCATTGAGTACAATGTCTCCTTCAGTACATACCTGATCAGGCACATGCAATAACTGAAACACCCACAGAGGTTCCTCACAAAATGAATACAGGGCATAAACACAGCATGTCATATGCAGATCTCCTCAAACTCCTATCACTATACTTGGTTTCCTACAGACTGCTGAGAAGCAATCTCTGGTTGGCACTACAAGACATCATTAGATCCCACTCTGATTAAAGTTGTACATATCTGCAAAATGAATTGCATCCTAATTACTTGATTTAGGGATTTAAACTTTGCTTGTCACATAAATAGGACATGTTGGAGGGACAGGTTTGTGTCTCAGAGAAATCCCTTTGCTTCTCATCCATGTGAAGCAGAGCTTTCCCTAATGTTACTCAAGAGAAACCTGAACCAGAGCATGAGGGATTGGAAATATACCCTGGGTCTAGTATCTGTTTTACAAGGACAGAGGTAGTTTGTAAATCTGGGACTGTCAAAAGCTCATAAATTTACAGTATAGAGTTGGGTTGCTTGGTTAGGCTTAAAAGGCCCCAGTGGTCATTAGTCTAGTTTACATCTATGAACTTTTAAATCCATTAGCCAGTAATGAGGTCTTTCCTCACTGCAGCATGTCTATGAATTACATTTTACATGATCAGGGAAAGTGCCCCTTTTGGTCGCAACGGTTTCTGTGATGACTGGAAAATGCATTTATTTATTGATATTTGTTTATTGGGAAAGTCCGACTGGGCACAGATGCTCCTTTTCAGCAGAGGCCCAGTGCAAAATCTCCAAGGTAAATTTAATGCAATTAGTATTTACTATAACAAATCTGATAATGCAGTTACAGTGCATACATAGCACAGTAGTCAGTATAATAAAATTTGTATTGATATTCACAAACATTAATAAGTAATCATTGTACTGAGAATTTAGAGATAGAAGGGTGGTGTATAAGATAGGTAACAGTAATTTAAGAAATACATTACAGTGCAGTATTAAGAGGGGATAAGCAAGTTTAAGTGTTAATACAGAAGTAGCGAAGGAATGGAAGTTTGGTTGTGCTAAATTAGAAGTAGGTATAACAGTTTAAGTACTACAGTAAAGTGAAGTATTAGAAGGGGATAATAAGGTGAAGTGATTTAGTGTTTCGAAGGGAGTATAAGAAGGTACTGAAGGAGATAAAGAAAAGTTCTATGAATCCCGTCCTATATTTATGAAGGTAAGCCAGTGCCCAGTACTGATGGGCAGACACATTGTACTGGAAAAGCAGAAGCATATTGGTATTCTTGCTGGAGGAAGGGGTGGCTGCCAGGTGGCTTAGATTTATTTTGGTATAATTTGAGGTCTGGTATTGAATAAAAATTCTCTCTACTCTGGAACCCAGGCAATGTCTACTAAAACAGGCACAATAAATAAATAGACATTCTTTTATGAAAATTACTTTTCTTTATAGATACGTCAAAATGTTTTCAATTTGCAAAAGTTTTGTGACTATCAGATAAAAAATTGAAGTTTAATATACTGTATCCAGCCCTTTTCAAGAATCTTTTCCCACTGTGGGTGAAATATTTGTTGATGCAAGAGACTTCTGTATGTATGTCAGAATGAACCAAAAATAATGTTGGTGGTTCACTGTATACATTTGAAGATAAGACTGTAGTATTACAGATAAACTATAGAGATGGTCGGTGACAGAAAAACAGTTTTCATTTTTTTGGGGATGAAAAAATTAATGCTAATGCTATAATTTTATTCCCATAAAGTTATACTTGTACATCCAGGGACTTTATTTCACTGTCATAAAATTGTACCAGTTTTTCCACTGTTTTCTAACATAATTATTTACTGATTAATATATATGGAAGGAAAGACTATATGACTTTTCCTAGGTATATCAGGAGTGCAGTGGCTATTTTATAATATACACTTTTGATCATTAAGCATGCTGCATTATATGATATTACAGGATTTTTTCTTTTTTAGGTATTGCAGTTTTACAGACGGTATTTACTGCATGAAGAAGAAAATTATACTTCTTTGTGTGTGATAGGTAGACAGAATTTTATAGGATGGAATTTCCTAGAGCACAATCCATAAGGATTGGTAACTGCATCATTAGTATAATATAATTGGCCCTGAACACAAGCAGATTGGGTTCTCCTACATAATACATGAATTAGAAAAAACATGTTTATTTTAGGACAAAAAGCTTGTAAAATGACTTGTCATGTAGATTAGACAAAGGTGATAGGGAAGTGAGCTTGGGATGTAGAATATGAGAAGCAGAACTAAGGCTCTTCTGCACTAAAAATACAAACATAAATACAAATATAAGTGTAAAGAAGAAGACAACATGATGTTTCTAATGAGTGGAGGGTTTATTATCCAGTATAACAGGTAAAACGTCTGCAAAAAGTAAAGGGGATGGGGATGAAGATGTGTGCTATACTGGTGAGTTTGGAGAGATCTTGAATTCTTTCTCCCAGAATTATAATTGCGTCTGTTAAAAAGGCAAAACTATATAAAGACTTCCAACATTATATAGCATGGGTCAGTAACAAAAAAGTTCAGACCAGTTGGCATAATGTCTGAAGTCTTTGCTTCCCATGTACAAAGTTCTTTCCTGACTTCTGGCCAATACCTGTTTGAAGTTTGTATGTTCTTCCTGTGTCTCTGTGGGGTTCCTTCCACCACTGAAAAACATGAGTATTTCCATTTCAAATTCACCAATGAATGGAGCTGTGGGCAGCAGCACAGACTCTACATGGTGCTCTATAGAGGGAAGAGTTGTACAGACCAAACACTTTGGGTACATACTGTGGTGCACAGTATCCTCAAGATAGGAGAACATAGATCACAGACTGTAAGCCATGGCAGGGCTAGCCACTTGACTGTGTAAAATATGGCTCTAGGTGATTAGGTCATGTTGAATAATGTCACCAAATGGGCATGGGTAGTTACCGGTGATAAGTGGGTTGAGGACACATCCTACTTTGACCCATGCTAATGGTGGGAGGGATGTATGTGCCCCTATTGGCCAGCGTGTGCCAGCCATAAAGCCCAGCAGCCCTGGGTCAATAAACTACTGGCCGGCTGGTGTTCAGTTGCCGAGCCTGGATTACCTTGGATAGCTTTGTTGAGGTGGACGTAAACTAAGAATTGCTACACTTGATGCAGGTTCAATGACAGCATGCAGCTCGAAGTGGATAACATGATGGTACAGAGGTGGCTGGGCATCCTATGTATCCAAGAGACAAGATGGAAGGGCAGTGTAGCAAAGCCACTTGACTTGAGATCCAGAGTCTACTACTCAGGAAGAAGACAGGCTAGAAATGGTGTGGGAATTGTGGTGAGAAAGAAGTTTTAGAAGGCAGTGAGGGGTGTGATCAGAATTAATAACAGGCTCATGGAAATCAGAATGCAGTGTAATGACAGGGCAGTATTCATAATCTTAATCTATACCCCACAGCAGGATTGCGATAGTGAGGAAAATACTGCATTCATACAGCAGTTAGTTGTAACACTTACTAGATAAAGCAGGACAGCATGAATTGGTGTTAATAATGTAAATATTGAGACAGACAGAACAGGATACGAGGACTGTGTGGGTCAACAGGAATAAAGAAGGAGAGGCCATTCTAGACATCTGTCTGGCAAATGGCTTGATAGTAACCAACACATTGTTCAGAAATAGTCACAAGATCACATAAAAGAGTAGCCAACATGCAACTCAGGTAGACTTCCTCCTAGTAAGGAAAGGGCACTGGGGTAGAATCAGTGATCGCAAAATCATCATGAATGCAAAATGAAACAGTTGGTCCACAGCATAAACCATGGACTGCCACAGTCAGCTAAAAGTATTGGTCAGAGAAGGTTCTAAGGTCAACAGAAACCAGGCCAAAGAGCTGGAAGTGGACTGAAGAAAAAGTACAACAGTTCAAGAAATTACTCAGCACTCTAGTACCCCAAGAGGAGAATGAAATAGGTGAAGAAGAATGGCAGTGACTCAAAACAGCATTTGTGAGGTACAGATATGTGGCGGAGCCAATTATGGAAATAAGGTACACAGAGAAAGCTGCTAGTGGAATGCAGAAGTCCAGGAAGTCATCAAAAGAAAGGAGGAGTGAAGGAAAAAGTGGGAGATAGAAAAGATGGACGAGGCTAGAAAGGAATACTGTTTAGCTTACAAAGAAGTTAAGAAAGGAGTTGCAATAGCAAAGAGGAGGGCATTGGTGACATTCTACCAGCTTCTGGAAAGTGACTCAGTAAGTGGCATAAAGAAACTATATCAGGTTGCAAGGTAAAGACAGAAAGATAAAGAAGTTAGACACCTTTCATAACAGATGCCAGCAACAACCTGCTCACCAGTCCACAGAACATCAAAGGCAGATGGAAGGAATACTTTCTGTAACTTCTGAATGAAGAAAATCCCACAGAAGCTGTAATGCCTCAGACACAGCCAATGATGAGAGACGAGGAGGAGCCCAGCCTAGAAGCAGTAAGAACAGCACTAAAGAAAATGAAGTCAGGGAAAGCAGGCTCAGACGAGGTCACAGCAGATATGATCAAGATGCTGGATGACAGAGGGGAGAAATGGCTCCTGAGGGTACTAATATCAGTGTGGAGAGAAAGGTGTATCCCAGATGACTGGAGAATAAGCATACTCATGCCAATGTACAAGAACAAAGGGGACATACACAACTGTGGGCAGTAAAGAGGTTTTAAATTGCATGAACGTTCTGGAGAGAGTGATTGATAAACTGATATGCAGAGCAGTAGAAAGTAAATGCAATATGAGCAGTTCAGATTCAGATCAGGATGCAGCACAATTGACCCAATGTTTGCAATGAGACAGACAATTGAGAAGAAGCTAGAGATGAGGAGCATGTCCAACTGGACATTCCTAGACTTGGAGGAAGCATATGACAAGGTCCCAAGAAAGCTGACTGGGGCAGTAATGAGGTGGTTCGAAGTCCAAAAAACATTAGTAGAATTAGTGCAGGCTATGTACAAGAATCCAATGAGTGAAGTACAAACAGTGTTCAATATCACAGAGGGATTCCCAGTGGGAGTGGGTGTGCACTAGGGTTCTTCATTGAGCCCACTGCTGTTCATACTAATTATGGACTACATTAGAAAATAGGTCTGAGGGGAAAGATCAACAAAGTTATTGTATGCAGAAATTGAGGCATTACAGGCAGAGTGTGAGCAAGAACATTAGCAAAGGATAGGGGAATGGAATGCAAAACTGAAGGCACATGGGATGAAAATGAATACAGATAAGACAGTAGTAATGGCAGCAAATAGGGAAAAGTAGAAGAAGATGAAAATGGGATAGAAGTTAAACAGTAGAACAAGTTAACAGCTTCAATTATCTGGGAGGGGTGGCTGAGGAGAAGGGAAGTCAGAATGAGGAGGTCAAGGCCAGAATCAGAGAGGCTTGAGCCAACTGGCATACAGTGTCAGGTATGGCATATAACAGAAGAATGCCAAAGAAGCTGAAAAGTGTGCCCAGTACTACTGTATGATACAGAAACCTGTGTAGTAAAGGCAGAGCAGTTGAGGAAGCTAGAGGCGATGGAGATGAAGAGCCTTATAGGAGTGGCAAGATACGCACTGTGGGACAGACAAAGAAATGAGGACATAAGAGCAGAAACAAAAGTAGGTCCAATTGCAGAAAAGATCAAAGAGAACAGATTACTGTGGTTCAGGCACATATGCAGAAAAGCAGAAGACAATCTGGCGAAGAGGATTTGGAACAGACATGAAGAAGGTAGGAGGAAACGAGGGCATCCAGCAAAGAGGTGGATGGATTGTGTGAGAGACGATCTGTGACAGTCAGGTGTGAGTGTCGAAAAAGGCAGGAGTGGGGCATTGAATCAAGAGAGATGGTGACAGTTAACACGATACTCCGACCCCATGTAGAAAATGGGAATAAGGTGGTTGATGATGATGATGACTGGATTATAAAGGATTTGGAATAAAGTATAAGCAGTGACAGAGAAATACAATGATTGCGTATAGTCACCACTTAGTGGTAACTCAGGACTGATGTTTTTGCGCTTTTGACATTAGGGCCCTAAATAAGTTATTACAAGGGACGCTCCAGTGTACATAGGGAGAATCTGGATGCAGCTTTCCATAAGAATGGCTGATGTTAGTTACATATTATGGCCCCCTGACCATATGAATGTACATTTCAAGGGACAGAGATAAAGGAGGACAGTGTAAGCCTAATTTTTTTTGACGTGTCATATATAATCTAATGACTACGAGCCTGACACCAATACAGAAGTGAAAGAAAAGTAAACAGCTGCTATTATGTCTATAATAAGAAACAAGGAGTTTAACAAAAAAAAAAAAGAAAGATATATGTCTGCAC